>NC_081430.1:52755812-53001289 GCF_949786415.1 Peromyscus eremicus | reverse complement strand
GACAAGACTGTGGTTTGGGGCTGTTGGAACATATACTTCTGATCCTGACCTTTGCAGCCAAAAAGCCAGGCCAGCACCAGCCATGGCTGCTGGAACCTGTCCCTAATGCACCTCTCTCCTCTACTCCCTTCAGATTGCAGGCTCTTTGACTGTCCAGTTGTGGCAGGTGAGCAGATCCCGCATGGAGCCCCTGACCTACTTCTCCTTGTTTTTGACCTGTCTTCCCAGTGTATGGCAGCAATATTCTGTGATATTATACAGTGGGACCGACTCAAGATTCTGGAAATTGGTGAACTATACCCAGGTAAGTGTTTGGTTCCTCATGGTGAAAGCTGCAGAGGCTGGGGTGTCAAATGACAAATGATTTTCACCATGTCCCACCCCCAGGGAGGTGTTCTCTCTCTCTCTCTCTCTCTCTCTCTCTCTCTCTCTCTCTCTCTCTCTCTCTCTCTCCCTCTCTCTCTCTCTCCCCTTCTCCTTTTTATTTATTCTTTGTGTTGTTCACATCACGCATCTCCATCCCATTCACTTCCCTGTCCCTTCGTATCCTCCCTCTGCCCTTGCAACCTTCCCCCAAAATAAAATAAAGTAAAATTTAAGAGAAAAAGAAAAAAATTGTCAAGCTGTAGTGTGACACAGTGAGTCATGAAGTGAACACTTTTATCCATGTATCTTTACAATCAAGTGTCCATTGCAGAGTCATTGGTCTTCTTCGAGGCCTCTGGTTTGTGCTACACTTTGGATGCTGGGCCCTCACTGGAACTTCTCTGGGTTATCCTGTGTTGTGGAAATCCCTGCATCTTTGGGTCTGCAGGGCTGGTTCCTTCACATGCTCCAGGGCACCGTAGATGGGATGGATATTGGGGTGGGTCAACCCATAGCCATGGTTCTGGGTCTGAGTAGTCGCAGGGTTGGTCGGCCCATCAGCTCTCCCTTGTCCTCACCGCCAGGTTGACATCCCCTGCATCATCCTGGCTAGTTCATCCCTTGCAGCAGTGAGCAAGGGGTGGGGCCAGGTCTCCTGCTTTCAGATCCTCAGGGTCAATCTTCTACATCTACACCTTCAGGGTCAGCTCTGTTGTGTTGCCCAGGTGTGGCATAGGGGCCAATCTCCCAAGTACTGCACCTGATGAGGGGCAGGACCAGCTCTCTTTAAGGAGGTTTTTAATCTCTCTTTCACTCAAATCTACAATTGTTCTAACAGGGTTCATTTTTAGGGAAGGATTTGGGAAGCATTGTTGTGTGATATAACTTTTCCCGGGGAGACAAAACATACTAGGCTATTTTCTGCTGGTAGGAAACCCACAACAGACCAAAGTACAGATACCACTAAAGTCCACCTGGACAACCACTGAGTTTTATTGGAGGTACTTATGGGAATCTGGGTGAGGGATCACTTACAAAAGCAGAAATGACTCACAGAGCTGCATCAAAAAGCCCACCCCAGCCTGGGTGATAAAGGACAGCTCACAAAAGCTGGGTCCCTGGAGCACACAGCATAGTATGCAGGCAACTCAGCAGGTACAGAGTGTCCTTTCCAGGTGCCTCAGTTGTGGTAAACCCTTCCAGGGAGCCTGACTGGTTTCCTCTTCTTCAGCGTTGCTTCTCTTGTCTGAGAGTCTTTGGGGCTGGTTCTGCTTCATCTGTCAGGGAAGGGCCTAGTGAATCTGGTCAGTTTTAGGGAGTTCTTGAAGATATTTGTGCTGTTGACCTCCCTACTTAAGGAGGAGGCTATTAGTACAGCAGGGGGGCAGAGAGAGAGAGAGAGAGAGAGAGAGAGAGAGAGAGAGAGAGAGAGAGAGAGAGAGAGAGAGAGAGAGAACGCTTTGGTGCACATATATGGTGGAGTAGGTATGGAAGTAATGCTTCCCTCTTACTACAGAATCCATAGACCAGATCCCCTTCTACTCCTTACCCTTTCTGCTGCCTCAAGTCTGAATGGGTCATTGTCCTAGAGCTGGTTAGATTTGTGTCACCCAGGATCCTGATGGCTGTTCCCTCTCCTGCAGATTGGCAACACTGAGCAACTGATCCTAACAATGGAGCACAATGTCGGTAAGACAGGCACCAACACGCTTTCTCTCTCTAAAGAAAGGTAGAACTGCTCTCTCTCTCCTTGAACTTTCCTTGTGTGGCCAACCCTCACCCTTCTCTTTTGGATGTAAGTGCTTTGAGCTGACTCCCACAGTAAGCACAGGACCTCATTGAATCAGAGTCACCACTCAGCCCTGGAAACAGTTCCATGTGTCCAGTGTTCCACTACACAGTCAAGAAAATAGACTCAAGTTGTTGGAATGCAGATCCTAAGGCCACAGACCCTGTGGTGACAATTATCAGAGTAGAACCTAGTGACTTGGTTCTCAAGTTTAATCACACCAGAGTGCTTTGTGGTATCTGCTCAGGAGGACCTACACTAGGCATCTTCCCCAGTTTGGTAGCAGCTCTGCCTTGCTGAGTAGGGTTTGGCCAATGGGCAAGACTTTGTCTGGACTGGCTGGAGCACAGCCTGTGGATCCAGCACCCAGTTGTGCAGGGATTTCCTAAGCAGTCTCACCTTGGTCTTCTCTAAGTCTTGGTAGCCTTTTAGCCCTGCCCCTTTTCCCTCAGTAAAGGTTTTCTGCATCTATTCTTCTGCTTGTTCCTCAGGTCCCCAGTTAGGCATTCCCTCCAACCCTGCTAAGACCTGAGATTCAGATAATCTGCTTCTGGGAGCCTGGCCTGTCTGTGTCCTGAGCCTTCTTCCTTCCTGGGTACAGTTGGGGTTTTCCTGCTGCTTTGTGCCTCTGATGCTGACCTCACAGGTGGTCCTTCTAAAGACCACTCCTGCCTTCAAACTCCTCTCCTGGACGCCCAGTGCAGCATGCACCTCTGGTGGCTCTGATCTGGAGATGCCTCTTGGGCAGGAATGGATGGGGACTCCATGCCCTGTGGATCTCTGAGACACCAACACTGACTAGAAGTTGACCTGTTGCTCTGCAGAGGATGCTGTGCTCAGTACCTTAAAGGCACCTTGGGATATGGACATGGAACATCTGGTGTGCTACTTCCTCATGTTCAGTTCTTGGCTCCTGGAAGTGATGTGACCCTAATCCCTACCCCTAAACATGTTTTTAATGAATTAAACTTTACTGCTTTTACGTAGATTCTGTGCTAGGCCCATCTGTCCTTATCTGGGTTCTAGTGTTGAAAGTGGAAGCTGGCCCCCAAATATTACAGGAATAGTTTGTGATCTCTTGTAGACATTTCCACAGTGGGAGGAGAGGTTACTGGTCCATTTTGGCTGCAGGTTACCTGGGGGAATATCTAAAAGGGAGGCTATGTGGGAGCTGGGTTAAGCTGGGCTGAGAATAGGCTGAGAAGCTGTGGCATCACATGGAGGGAGGGGGTGTGGTCCATGCAGTGTCAATTCAGGAGACACACTGATCCACTGCAGACCAGAAGGAGAAAGTGTCCTTGTACATGAAGACACCAGATGATCAGGGGGGCAGCAGAGAGGGGCAGAGGCCAGGTACTGTGGACATGTCCTTCCTTCAGCTGGTCCACAAGAATGAGGGGCATCCACTCTGACACAATTCACAAAGAGAAACTGTCAGCAGATGGAAGCTACGACTTTACAGAGAATCTATAAAGGCCCTTTGTACCTAGCCACATGGCTCGTGGCTTGCTGGCATCTTCACACACTGCTTGTCATGGCAGCGGCTGGCAGTGTCTCCCTCTGCCTTCCTGTTCCCTCAATTCTCCTCTCTGTTAGTCCCACCTATACTTCCTGCCTGGCCACTGGCCAATCAGTGTTTTATTTATTGACCAATCAGAGCAATTTAACATACAGACGATCCCACAGCACTTCCCCTTTTCTTTTTTTTTAAGAGGAAGGTTTTAACTTTTACACATCTCCAAAGCCAGCTTGGTATATTTGGGAATTTAGGCATAACTCCTCTTACTACTTCCTGCTGGAGGGGGGCGCTGTATCTTATGGGGATACAAAGAAAATTTTAGGATTATGGAGTAGTCCGTGAGGGTGTATCATCTGAGCCAGTTGCCTTGAAACGGTTCTGGATGTTGATCATCTGGGCCTTGGTGTCATCGGAGACCTTTCAGGGGGTCTTGGCTAGTCAAACCTGATGTATCTTAATAGCCTCTGGCTTTCTGTGGAAACAAAAGCAGAGTCTCCTTTCCAAAGCAACATATCCTTACATCCAAATTTTGAAGTCAAGGTACCTTTAAAATATACATTTTGGCATAACTCAACAGCTTTTGCAATCAAATGTTTTTCTTCAGTTACAAATATCAAAGACCACATAATCCAGATTCTCTGTATGGTAGCCATCTTTACGTGACTTTTTTTCTTTGTTTTTTTTCGAGACAGGGTTTCTCTGTGTAGCTTTGCACCTTTCCTGGGACTCACTTAGTAGCCCAGGCTGGCCTTGAACTCACAGAGATCCGCCTGCCTCTGCCTCTCGAGTGCTGGGATTAAAGGCGTGCACCACCACTGCCTGGCGTGACTTATTTTTTATATTACCTTGACCCTATTGCTTTAAACTGCAGCATTCTAAGACTGAAATGGAGCTGTGGCTGCTGGCTCCACCCACTTCAGCTTCCCAACATGGCAGTGGTACATTTTCCACCAGCTCTGGGAGCCATCAACTCTCAAAAATAGTGGGTCTATGCTTCTATCAAAGCAGCATGTAGCCCAGAAACCTCTTTTTGTTTTGTACTAGCAAAGGCTAAATCCACCATGCAAGTTAATGTGCCACTTGCAGAGGCCTCATTTCCACCATATGGCAGGTGGAGTGAGCACGCCAGAAACCCGCCATAGTAGATAGTAGGTCAAACATGCAGGCTGCCGCTAACTTGAAAGAGACAACTAGGAACTGTTTTTAGCTCCATTTTAGTATCTTTTTACTCAGGTTTTAGGTGGAAACTCTTGCCAACACATTGGGCACCATTTGTAGCTGGAGAGCTTCTCTCCAGGTCCCACCAAGCCCCGGCAATCCAACAGTCCACTTATAAAATAAACACACAAATGCTTATATTATTTAAACTGTTTGGCCTAATGGCTCAGATTTCTAGCTATCTAGTTCTTACATCTTAAATTAATCCATTTCTATAAATCTATACCTTGCCACGTGGCTTATGGCTTACCGGTGTCTTCACATGCTGCTTGTCATGGCAGCGGCTGGCAGTGTCTTCCTCTTCCTTCCTGTTCCCTCAATTCTCCTCTCTGTTAGTCCCACCTATACTTCCTGTCTGGCTATTGGCCAATCAGTGTTTTATTTATATAAAGTGATATCCACAACAAGGAACTGATCTAAGAATATATTAAAGGAGAATAGCTTCTGCTAGAATGAATAAGACATAGCAAATCCAGGGATGGGAAAGAAGAATTGGAGGCCTGTGTTAGTCCACTGCTGTGACCAAAATCCCCAATGGAAATGGCTTACAAAAGAGAAAAGAGTTGTGGGGCATGTGAGAAGCTCTTTAGTTCATATCGTGGTGTATCAGGGAGTGGAGAGAGAATGCATGTCCATTTTCCCTTTTCCCTTCTTTTATTCAGACTGGCTCTCACAGCCCATGGGATGGCATTCCTACATTCATTCTGTGAGCCCCCTCATCCCCTCATAAACACCCCAGAGGTGTGCTTTAGTCTCCAAGTGAGGTGAATCCAGTCACAGAGCAAACCATCAGATGATGAGAGAGAAGGAACCAAGTCCCATTCCCCCCTCCCCCCCCCCATGGCAGGCTTGAGTGATGATTTGAGCAAAAAGAGCAATTTGATAATTGTACAAGAAGCTCTAATATGTAGTGAAGACTATGTGTTTTATTATGAGGAAAATAACCTTCACAAATACTATTTAACCAATAAGAGAACCCAGTAAGTCAAATGTTTATAATAATTCAAGGTATAAACTCCCAAGTTTTCCTTGCATACAGATTCAGAAAGAAAGCTAATGGAAAATCACTGAAAACGCACTGTGAAGCAGATTTTTAAACACTGATAAGCCCTCACAAACAAGCCTTAAATGGGAAGACGGACTGTGTTGTAGTCCCATGAACAGGGCATTTCACTTTTATACCTCAGTTTCTCCATATATCAAATTGGTTTGATTACAATAAAGAAGCCAGCAGACAAGGATTAGTGTAATAGCTAGAAACAATATTTCAAAAAGTTAAAAGTTAGTATAAGGATTTCTTTTCCAAACTAATTTATAAATACAGTAAAACAAACAAAAAAACAAAAAACAAAACAAACAAACAAAAAACCTTGTTACCTACATGATCTGATTCAGAAATGAATATGAAAATTGTGTGTGTGAGAAAAGGTGGGAAATCCTGGCTGAGAAGAGTCGGAGGGCAGAGTAGAGTTATGGGACACAATCCAGTGTCTCCCAGCAGGCACTGCCTCAGCCTGAAGCTGCTATAGATCTGGGCAGCAAGGCACAGGAGAGGCTGAGAGAGAAGGCCGGAATACCCAGGAATGAGATTCACAAATAAATTATGGGAGAACGTGGAGTCCAACATGTACCACTTTGACATAAAGATTATTCTGTGTTAAGCCCCTGACAGGCAATGAGTACAAGCACCTCTGTATCTTCTTTCTTGCTGAACCTGACAAGGATGAAGCTGCCCCTATACCAGAGTAAAGTAACATTATTAATACCAGGGATGGGGATCCAGGCTCACTGTTATCTTATCACTGAACTAACTATTGGAGGAGAAACAGAAAAGGCAAGGTTATCCTGGCTCATGGTTTGAAGGAATACAGTCCATCATGATGTGTAGGATGGTGGCACATGTCTGTGTGTAACAAGAATGTGGGATTGCCTGTTCACATCTTGGTGGATCTGGAAAGAGATCAGAGCAGAAGCAGGCTGGGCTCTGACATCCAAAGACATTCTCCCCTGCTCGCAAACCCCTTGTATACTAACTAAGCTTTACCTCCCCATGGTTTCATACCCTTGCAAAACTGAACTACTGGCTGAGTGTGCTCAAACCCATGAGCCTGCAAAGGATGTTTCACCCTTAAGGTAGACCACAGGCTGAGAGAAATCTCTACAAGTCTCCATCTTATGTTCTCCTCTGCAATCAGCTATTCTTACCCAGGCACCTGGCTTGTCACATTTCTACCATTTCCAATTCTCACTCCAACTTTAACTATTCACCTTTGTTTACTTGTCTCTCCATTTCTTTAAAATGGCTCCTGCCTCACTCAAGACTTACATTAAATATATGTGTGTGATTTTCTCTTATTAATGTATTTTGTGTCAACTGAATTCTCCTGGAGGGCTCAAACCCTTAAAAAGGTAGAGGTGATATTTTGTTTCCCTCATACAATTGAGGTCGTATATCAAGGTGTTGGTAAAGGATACATTAAGCAATATATAACTTGTAACAACTGGCTAGTTTTTATGCCAGCCTTCCAGAGACAGAAACAGGTGGTTCTTTCTGAAGTCTGAGACCAAGGCCTATTCTGCACAATGAGTTCTAGGTCAGCCAGGGCTACTGACATATTGAGATTCTGCTTTAAGAAAAAAGGAAAAAGTAACAATTGGCTAGCCAGAAATTTTAAAACAACTTGGCTATGGTTATATTACTACATTTTTTTCATATGAAAATGAATCACAAATGGACTAATAATTTAAAGAAAGGAAATTACAATGCACTTGTGAAAAACATGAACCCAAAATTACAGAGAGACCCTTCCCAAGAACATTAAACCCACACCACACAAAGGAAGCATGTGGAACCTATGATTGGGTATATTAAAAAATGATTTTTTTCCCTGCATATTAGGAAAAAAAACCCACCAAACATCAAAAACATTTTACAAGCCCCTGAAACAAGTTAGCCACAGTAAATGGACATATACAAAATGTGGGTAGACCTTCCATGTATTTCTCCCCTGAATATACTGTGCAGATCCCTTGCCAGGTTCCAACTTCACCATCCCTTCCAGTCTTGAGCACCCAAAACCCATCTGCAAAGATAGTCTTCATGTCCCTTCTTCTGAATTACTTACCAAGTAACGTGCTAAATTTGGCAGAACCCAATTTTCATTATTTTCTAATCTAGACAGAAAGCTAATGAGAAGACAAAATGCTGATCATGTTTTCACTTTGAATTCTTGACTGTGAGCCCCAGAAGTCCAGAGTCTCTACAGTTCTATATGGTTTTGCTAGTATGCTTAATTTTTATAAGGTCTCAGATGGCCCTTCCTTTCCTCTCTTAGATACCTCATGCCCATCCCTCAAACTCTTTGCTAAAACCCAGTAGACTCAAATGGGAGTCTACGTTCCCACCACTGGAGTCATGAGTTGCCTGGATGTTCATCTCCTTCCTCCCATGATGTCTGAGAAACACCCAACTCAGTAACACATAGCAACAAGAGATGTGGTATCCATGGGCAGCAGCCCCCAGTGCTCAGGGCCATGCCTCACCTTGCTTCACAAAGTGTGCTGGTTCTCTGGAAGTCATGACTTCCATAGTCTGTATTAGTTTCCCAGGACTGTCCTACTAAGTGCCACAGACTTGTGACAGCAGAGTGTGGACTGGAGAGGGAAGCATCAAAATGTATAGAAAAGCAGCCTGTTGGCAGAGGAGGTGTGGAAGCCCCTCCCTGCTTGGGCTTCCCTTAAGGAACAAAATGTACCCTGAAACACCTGCCATACACAAAACTGGGAGAATTGGGTGCTATGTAAATGTTCTATAAATGGTCATTTCCCCAGAGACCTCCGTGTATGAATGGGGGACCCACAATTCAGGCCTACTCTCCCTGAGACTACTTTTCATGGCTCTACTTCCTCCTCCATTTGGTGAAAATTTCACTCTATGAACAACAGACATACTGGCTCCCAGGAAGTGTCTCTTCTGCCATGGCTGATTCCAGTTGCCAATTTGATTGGATCTGTAATCAACTAAGAGATGCATCTCTGGAAGGGTAGGGCTGTGGGGGAATTTCCCAGAAGGATTAGCTAACTGGGGAAGGCTGCTCCCAGAATGACTGACACTTTCTGGTAGTGGCTCAGGTATACAATGGTTTGAGGGGAAGGGCGGGCATGGTGGTTTGCCCTTAATCCCAGTACTGAGGAGACAGAGGCATGTCAATCTCTTTGGGTTTGTAGGCCGTCCTGGTCTGCATAGCAAGGTCCAGGATCATTAGGACTATATAGACATCTGTCTCAAAAAAAAAAAATAAATGAGTCCAAGGGGAAGCACTGCTGGTTTTCCCTGCTCACCTTTGCTCCTTGCAGGTGAGGGCATCTACCTTGATGCCGTCCTGCTGCCATCCTCCTCTGCCCTCTGAACCCTGCAGCTTCAGCCTTCCAACATGGAATGAAGACCAGCAGCTCTCCAGGAATCCTCCAGCCTCTAACACCATCACACTGGGACTGTGGAGACCTCCAACCTCATAGACTGAGTGCCACTGGGTTCTCCGTCCCTCCAGAGAGCAGCCAGACTTTGTTTGGTCACCCACATTGTGTAAGCAGTCTAATGAGTCCTTTTTGAGAACCCCACTACTATTTCCTCATCAGATCCTCTGCCTGCCCCATCTGCATGCCTCTTCTCCCTCTGTCACCACAGATGGCAAGAGGCTCTTCTCATCTCTCGGTCTCACCAAAAAGAACTTCATTTGTAGTTTGCTTGATTTTTCTATGAAGGAATATACTCATGTTCTTCTGCAATATAAGCTGATATCAAAAGATTAGAAAATGAATACCCCCTACACCCAAATAAATATAGCACATGGTTCTCCATCCATTTGTAACTGTGCTAGCAGGAATATAGTCATTCTGGGGATACAATGCCCCCTTCCTTTGGCTATCAAAGTATTAAAATTATAGAATGTTGGCTCTGGAGTCTCACAATATTGGGGGACAGACCACCAAAAATCTATTAAACCAGAGGCAAACTTTATTCCAGAAAAATTAAAAATAAAAATTCCAAAAACAATACTCCTTGGAGCACAAAAGCTTATCAGCTAGCTGAGACCATAGCCAATGTTGGAATTCTGAGGCTGTTACAATGGAGGTGTGTACTGGGCCTCTTTTATAGTATTAGGCACAGAGTGCATGCTAGGAGTCATGTAGAAACATCAGGCATGAGATCCATGCTAATAGTCATGCAGAACCAACTATTAAAAGCTAACTTTGGTCCAGGCAGTTGTTGGATATAAGGGACAAGGGGATCAAAAGTTAACCCCTGGCTGTTGACAGAGGATTTGGCTGTAAAATAGTCATTGTTAACAGTTAATCTTTAGAGCTGATGACTGTCAGTTTTCATTTCTTAAACTTATGACTTTATATTTCTATATTCCTGGACCCTTCGTTCCCTTGAGTTATAACCAGAATCAAACCTTTGATTCTTTTAGGTCTAAATATGAGACAGATTATAATCTTGAATGATTTATATAAAAATTATAATTTCACATCATATTAAAAAATTTAATTTCAAGCCATGCAGTGGTGGCGCACACCTTTAATCCCAGCACTTGGGAGGCAGAGGCATGTGGATCTCTGTGAGTTCGAGGCCAGCCTGGTCTCCAAAGCAAGTTCCAGGAAAGGCACCAAACTGCACAGAGAAACCCTGTCTCGAAAAACAAACAAACAAACAAACAAAAAACATTATAATTTCAAAAATTATAATTTCACCTCTTTGTTTTTGTATAAAGAAGGTTAAGTGTCTCATCTTATTGTAGAATCATTTTAGTTAATGAATTTATGATTGAAAACCCTGGGCCCATTCTCCTGGTATATTAATGGGCATTATAGTTAGCCAGCTTGACCCGCCTTTGTCAGGGAGTTTTCGTTTGACTTGGCCTATTTAACCTGTAGTGGTAGCAGGGATGATGTATTCTCTTCCATAGCTGCTTCAAGCTGTATTGGGACATAGCTCAGGAGGGCCCAAGAAGGCTAAAAAGGCTAGTCAAATATAAGGAGGGAATTGGGCAGTGGGTCATCTCTCAGAAGCATGTGGCTATCTGACCCAGCTCTAGACACAGGGAACAGTCACATTGGCTGTGCTAGTCCATGTCAGCTTTTAGCAAGTCCAGAGTAGTGTAGTCAGCAACTGAAGCTTGGAGGTGTCTGTCAGCCAAGTGGAAACCTGTTGAGACAATTTTAAACTAGGAACAGAAGTTAAAATTTCTTGACTTATTTGGAACTCTTAGGACCATAGTCTTAGTAATTGGGAAGAGCAGGAGTCCCAAGACCAGGAGAGAGAAAAATACCATCCTTAGGAATAAACAAGTGGGGAAAATTTAAGCTGTATTTATCTGGAGTCCTTCTGACCTCTGTGAAGTGGATCCAATTTTATGACTCTTTTAATCCTCTGATGCCTCTATGAACTATCTTACAAAATGACAAAAAGTTTTAGATATATTAGTATTACCAATCTGTATTGAAATCCATATCATAGACAAAGTGGGTAATGAGTATGCGTAAAACAGCAGAAGTAGACTCATACCTTTGAGTCCTAGCAAGAACTATAGATTTGAGTTAAAAGCATGTATGTTTTTCTTTTGTCTAGAGATCCAGGTATAAATTGGACAGAGATTTCTTTGGCCTGATATGAAGCATCTTTAAGTTTATATTTAATTGTTTATCAGGGATAGAAGCAGCTATTATTGAGAGCAGTCAATTTAAAGCATAGTTGAAACCTGTTTGTCCCTTAATGAAAAGTCTGTAAGTAATGCAAACCTGTTTGTTTTTATAATAAAGAGATGTAATAGTTTTAGAAAAAGCAAGGCTTGACATATACATATACATATATATGCATAAAATGAGTTATAGCCTTGTGGAAGTATCTGGTTGTCTGATGCTGCTAAGCTGACAAAATTATTAGCTTAGCTGTCAATTACTGTCAGAGATCTGAGAAGGATAAATTATACCTGAGTGCAGACCAATCAGCTTTGGAATCTATAAAAAAAAATGACAGAGATTCTTCCAATACCCAGTTAGCCATACCCAGGTCTCCGTACTGTTGGAGGCAGAAATATCAGAAAGCATCAATCGTCACCTGCCAGGCCTAGCAGGGTAGAGTTTCTCCTTTGGAAGAGGGACATGGGAAGACTGTCCATACTTTGTCTATGAAGAATATTTTGTCTATTTTGTATAGGCAAAGGGAGTGCAGTCGATTCTCCAGTCCTGTTGCTTGTCCATAGTCTGGACCAGGTCCTGGGGGCAGGTGTTGCATTGGGGGCATCTTGCCCTGTGGTCAGCATTGCAATAATGTAGGTAGAGACATTGTGGTGCCCCATATGTAACCTTCTTTGGAGACCTTGGGTCACTGTTAGGATCTGGGAGTCTGCCTGCTATAGTAAGCTTTTTAATCAACATTTTAAATGCCATATTCTACAGATATCTGAAGTATTTGAGGGCTGTCCAGGTATATCTTAATAGAGAAAGTTTGTTTTTACCCTGAAAACATATACAAGGAACTGAGTAAAGCTTATCCCTGTAATTAATTATATCAGTACTTAACATGGATATAATTAAAGAACTTGATTGTTTATAAGATGACTGACCATTTACTTGTGTTCTCTAACAGTCTACAATAAGTAACCTTAAAAACAATGATTTTGAATTGAAGCTCTTCTAGTATCAAATATGGCTTCAATAAAGAAACCACAACAGAATAGCCATATGTTAATGGAAGAGCCATAATTTTCTTTTAGAATCAATATTAAACATTTATATGACTCAGTTTGTCCAAATAGCTTAAGCTTAATAAATTTAGCAAAGACAAAGGGGCTAGACATGTATTCTTAAGCCTGAATAGACCTTGAGTAAGGAGAAACATTCTCCAAATCATTGGTTCTCAACTTTTCCTTTCTTTTCTGGAGCCGAGGACAAAACCCAGGGCCTTGCGCTTGCTGGGCAAGTGCTCTACCACTGAGCTAAATCCCCAACCCCAACTTCTCAGCTTTTTAAATGCTATTCCATAACTGCAGTTTGCCATTGTTATTCATCTCCATATATAAACATCTGACATAGAGGCTACCTCTGTAAAAGGTTTTTGTCTAACCCCTAAAGAGTGGAGACACATGGGGTCAGAATCTCTTCCAAGCCCTGTGTCTCGGTCATTGTCTTGCTTCATCACAAGAAATGAACATCTCAGTTTCTAGTGACTATTGCCTGGGTGGCTGCCTATCAGGTCACCAGCAAGATGGAGGAAAGGCAGTGGCTGCTGTTGAAAGCATGTTTTTCCATACAACAATTACTTGCACACATTCACACAGTTGGATCCAAGTTACATACACACACATACAGTCAAAGCTAGCTTTCATTTACACAGAGTTAAATCCCAGTCATATACATGTCCACATCTCTTAAGCTTATTATTTTATATTTCTATATTCTTAGACCCTTCAAATGAACCCTAAGGAATGGGCATTTCCCCAGCAATCTCTTGTTGGCAGAAGCAGAAGGCTGTGAGCCTGGTGGCAACCAGAAGGGAAGCTAGTCTCCGGGAGGATTTCATACATTTCCAACAACTTCAAATCACCTTTAGGCCAGAGTGATGGGAGGTCCCCAGGACCACACCCCATGAGAGACTGTTAGCTATGCACACCTCTGGTCCTCTATGGAATTTTTAATCCCATGTTAGGACTCCCAGGTGGATTTAGGTTGTCACTGAATCTCTGTTCCTCTTCTCAGTTATGGAGTACTGGATTTCCTTTTTTTGGCTTTTCACTGTTAGGTATTAATTGGTCTATTGAGAAGAGTGGTGGAGCCTGGCTTGTTAGGAGGCTGCCAGGGCTCAGGCTCTGACCCTAAAAGCTTCTCTAACACATTTACCTGAATACTTTCATTGTTGGTAACTTTGTACCTTAGTATATAATACCTAGATCAGGAGTCAAAGACTAGAGCTTGTGGGCCAAATATGGTCAGGCATTGTTTATTTTAAATAAAGGTTCATTGAACACAGCCACGCTCAGCATTTATGTATGATTTATGGTCCTCACAACAATGGCAGAATCAAATAGCTACAACAGAGACTTCATGGCCCATAAAGCCCCAAATAGTTACTATGTGGCCCTTTATAGAAAAATCAGGCCAGTCCCTGCCCTAGGCTTCTAACTTTAGTTAGTTTCTCTTCTCTTATTCTTGTCCCCTCAGGGTCCATCTTCCACACAGCAGCTGGAGGTCATTCAGATCCTATTACTTCCTGGCTTCTTGAGGCTCTTAGGATATATCTTAGTTCCGATCACCAAGGAATGACTCTGCTGTATTCACTGCTCCAGGCTCCTTGTTCTTTGGCTGCAGGATGGCATATCTCCCCCTCCTATTATGCCCAGATTATGGGGAACCCCAAAAGACCACCATGAAGACAAATACCATATGTAAAAGCAAAGATTCTTTATTTTCAAGCTCCAGGGCTTTGTCTCTCTGTCTGTCCATCATATCAGTAAGAGTAGAGAGCCAGATCCCATGCTGAGTGGATTTTTTTTATTATACCAGAGATTGGGGTGATGGATTTCCGGGGTTCAGGACTTTGATTGGCTGACATTTATTTATGGGTATAGGGAATGTTTGTCAAGTCAGGTATTTCCTCTTAGATGCAGGCCCCACTAGTGGGGTGAGCTTATAACTTTACCTGGGTCCAGATGTTGCCTGCCAGAAGCTATGTCTGGGCCTCTAAGCCTGTCATGGCAGCTGGTAAAGCTGTTTTGGTGCCCTCCCACATTCCCCACTTCACAAGTAACAATGACAGGACTCAATCATGAGTCCTACCTGTCCAGATGTTCAAGGGTATTGGGACCTAAAAATCATAAGCTAACAAAATTTACTAAGGCAGTGACATCTGTATCTATTACCATTCTTTTTTTTTTTTTTTTTTTTTTTGGTTTTTCGAGACAGGGTTTCTCTGTGTAGCTTTGCGCCTTTCCTGGAACTCACTTGGTAGCCCAGGCTGGCCTCGAACTCACAGAGATCCGCCTGGCTCTGCCTCCCGAGTGCTGGGATTAAAGGCGTGCGCCACCACCGCCCGGCTCTATTGCCATTCTTAAGGCCCTGTAGTTTTGATTTTTTAGTACAACCAGATCATGATCTTATATAATACTCTTTGGGTTCTGCACAAAGAAGGTTATGTGTATTATCTTATTGCATAACCATTTGAGTTAATACATTTATCAATTGACAACTCTGAACCTATTTTCCAGGTATGTCAATGGACATTATAGTTGGCCATCTTGCTTCCTTGCCAGGGAGTTTCCTTTTGACCCATCATTTCAGTCTTTTCTGGACAGGGAACATGGGATGATGCTTTGGGGCAGTGTTTCTGGGCCCCCAAAAAGGTTGAAAGGCTGGTCAAAGGATGGGCAATGGGGCATTTGTCAGAAGCATGTGGCTATCTGACCCTGTAGAGTACAATCACATTGGTTGGACTGGTCCACATCCACTATTAGTGAGTCCGGAGCTCATAGTTGTCTGGAGCAGTGTAGTCAGCAACTGAAGTTCAAGTAGAAATCTGTTGAGACAAACTTAAACCAGGAACAGAATTATGAACTTATTTGGAACCCTTAGGACCATACTTTTAGTAATTGGGAAGAGCAGGAGTCCTAAGACCAGGAGAGAGAAAAAAATATATCATTCTTAGAAATAAGCTGTACTTATCTAGGATCCTTCTGACCTCTGTGAAGTGGATCTAAGTTTTATGTCTCTTTTAATCCTCTGAGGCCTATATGAATTATCTTACAAAATGACATAAGTTTTAGATACATTAGTATTACCAATCTGTACTGAAATCCACATCATAGACAAAGCAGGTGATGGGTATCTGTAAAACAGTAGAAGTGGACCCATACTTTGAGTCTCATAAAGAACTACAAATTTTGGTTAAAAGTATGTGCATTTTCCTTCTGTCCAGAAAGCCGGGTATAAATTTGACAGAGATTTTTTTGTCTTATGAGAAGCATTTTTAAATTTATATTTAGATATATTTAGATGATATCTAAAATAAATCTAAAATGTTGAGCTTGTGACTGAACAGTAAGTAGTCATTGCTCTAACAGCTTTTCAGAATTCTATTAAATATTAAGCTCTGAACTGTTATATCATAAAACAGGAGAGCAATCTGAAACATTTCTCATAATCTAAATTGTTTATTTATATCTTTACAACTTACATTTATATGTTCAGTCATTTTTCTGAGATTCTCAAAACTTATAAGATTTTATATCCTCAGACCTTACTTAGACCCATATTTAAATCTTTATGACTTATTTAAGCTTTTATATCTTAGTAATTTTCTTAAAAATGAGCTAAGAAGCTGGCTATAGGCTTGTGGAAGGATCTGGTCATCTGATTCTGCCAATCCTACAATGTTATAGCTAGCCTAGCTGTCAGTACTACCAGAGATCTTAGAAGTGTATATCTGAGTGCAGACCAAGCAGCTTCCAATTTTATAAATGACAGTGGCCAGTCCATACGAGGTCTCCATAGCTTTGGAGGCACAAGTATTGGAACAGCATCATCTTCTTTGGCCACCAGGCCCATAAGGCAGAGTTTTTCCTATGGCAGAGTGACACAGGAAGACTGATCTTACATTATTTAGGCAACAGGTGCAATCAATTCCAGTGTCTTGCTGCTTGTCCACAGTCTGGGCCAGGTCCTGGTAGCAGGTGTTTCATTGCGGTATCTGGCCCTGTGGTCAGCATTGCAAATCATAGGAACAGAAAATAAGGTAGTAATTCATAGGGGCTGTGAAGGGAAGGGAGTAGAGAGCTGCTATTCAAAAGCATTCAGGGAGAAATGTCCCTGAAACCTCTGTAAAGCAGTGCTCATAAAAGTAACAAAACCCTACCATTCCCTTAGAAGTGGACTAAAGGTAGATTTCACATCAGGTGCTTTTTATCACCACAAATTTAGGGCTGGTGAGATGAATCAGTTAGCCATGTCCTTGCCTTTCCAGACATGAGGACCTGAGATCAGACCTTCAGTATCCACATCAAAAGCTGGGCACATAGGGAAACACATGTAATCCCAGCACTGTGTGGTCTGTACTCTAGTCTAAAGATGCAGTGCCTAGTGGCTTAGGGTCACTATTGCTGAGACAAACACCATGACCAAATGCAAGCTGGGGGAAGGTTTATTTGGCTTACGCTTCCACATTATACTCCATTACTGAAGAAAGTCAGGACAGGAACTCAAACAAGACAAGAACCTGGAGGCAGGAGCTGGTATATAGGCTATGGACAGGTGTTGCTCATGTTTTGCACAGTAGATTTTCTTACAGAAACAAGGACCACAAGTTCAGGGCCAGCCCCACCTACAATGGACTGGGCACAACCCCATCAATCACTTACTAAGAAAATGCCCTACAAGATTGCCTACAGCCCAATCATAGGGAGTCAATTTCTTTTTTTTTTAAAGATTTATTTATTATGTATACAGTGTTCTGTCTGCATATACACCTGCAGGCCAGAAGAGGGCACCAGATCTCATTACGGATGGTTGTGAGCCACCATGTGGTTGCTGGGAATTGAACTCAGGATCTCTGGAAGAACAGCCAGTGCTCTTAACCATTGAGCCATCCCTCCAGCCCGGGAGTCATTTTCTTAATTTAGGCTCCCTCCTTTCAGGTGACTCTAGATTGTGACAAGTTGACATAAAACTAGCCAGGAAAGGCCTGACATGGGGCTAGGGGTGGAAATTGATTGGTAGATTGCTGGCCTAGCATGTGCAAAGCTCTGGGTTGGATCTTTAGCCCCACATAGAACAGGGCATGCTGATTGAATCCCAGCACTAGAGAAATTGAGGCAGAAGAATCAGGAATTCAGGGTCATCCTCAGCTACAAAGTGGGTTTGAGGACAACATGGGTTTCATGAAACTTCTGAGAGACAAAGAAAGGAAGGAAGGAAGGAAGGATGAGAGGGAGGGAGGAGGAGGGAGAGAAATGGCTGACATGGCACAGGTGTTCCCCATGTTCTGGGGTGGGAAGAAAAGAATCTGGCTTGTGGTTTTCAAAAAGAAAAAGGACATATTGACCTGGTCTTCATAGCACAGGGAGCTTCCATGATGAGGGCACTTTATGACTGCCCTTGGAAAAGCTATGGGGATGTGCAAAGGACATCACCCTGTGGGTACTCAGATTCAAGGGTCAAGGAGAAGGCTAGTCAGAAGCCCCAGCTTCCCTTGCCAGACTCAACCACGGTTTACATGGTCTTGATGATAAACATCTGAGATGTGTGAGCTTGTTTTCCAGGAGAACAAATTTAGCCCAGGTGTGTCTTGCCTGGAGAACCTCCTAGGGCTTCGGTTCTCAACCTGTGGGTTGTGACCTTCTTGCAAACTTCTATCTCCCAAAGTATTTAATATTACAATTCACAATAGTAATAAAATTTCAGTTATGAAGTAGCTGCAAAAATAAATTTTATGCCTTGGGGTCACCACAACATGAGGAACTGTATAAAGGGTCCCAGCATTCTGAAGGCTGAGAGCCACTGCCCTAGATCCAGGAAGGTCAGCTAGGTTCCTGATGGAAACCTGGTGGAGAGGTGGTGATCAGGGCACACAGAGATAGCCCTGCAGAGGGCTAGCCTGAGAACACAGGGCACCTGGTGAAGCCGGGCAACTGTTTCCATGGAGTTGAGCTCCTGGCCCAGCTGCAGAGGAACTGAGTTTCTCATGCCTCACTCTCCCCACCCCACTGAAACCTGTGATGAGTTCTCCACCCTGCCCCTGCAGGACTGCATTTTAATGATGCAGCCAGTTGACAGGGCTCTGTGCTATGGCTGCCTCTCGCAGGAGGCTACACCCAGTCATTCTGAACCATATACATCCTGGTTTCTATGAAGATGAGAAGGGGGCGATCTGGATGGTTATATTCCTGGCTTTTAAAAACTTATATCCAACTCATCACAGGGTGAGTTTGGGGGCTCCAGGGAAGCTGTAACCTGCCCATTGTCCTTGTGGGCTAGGGTGTATGTGTGTGTTGGGGGGGATATTATCATCATGTCAGAAAATAGCTGGTCTGTGAACAGAATCATGTCCTCACCTGTGCACAAGACACAGGAGCCCCTCTTTGAAGGCCCCACAGGCACAAGCTTATCCACAGATGGAGGGGGTTCCTTGTGGTGAGGCCTGACTTACCAGTAGAGGGCCCAGTCAGAGGAGCATGCTGAGAAAGCTTACAGATAGCATAGGTGTTAGGCGGGGCTTTGTGGGATGAGTAGGAGTTCTCCAGGTCAGAAATAAGGCACACACTTGGAAGGAGCAGATGGGAATGGAAAGCACTAGCTTCTGATTTTTCTGCATATAAAGACACACCTGCTGTTGTTGTCCCCAAACTTGAATGTCCTGGGGAAGCATTTAACAGATAAGGGTCCTTACACTGGAAACTGACTGGGGACTTGCGCGAAGTCCAAATGGGTTAGTGGATCTGCTGACAACATAGATAATCACTCTGAAAACTGCTCTGGGCTGTGGCTTTAGACCACGATGGAACCTGGGAGGCTAACATGCTCTGTAAAGGAGTAAAAGCATTTCTAGGCATCAGAACTGCTCCCCAAGGACCATGGATGTCACTTGAGGGCAAAGCTCTTGTCTTGCTATGGCAGAGACTATGGGTTCCTCCATGGTATCAGGGTGAGGTCTTTTCCATTTTAAACCTGGGACAAATGGCTAAGGTGCCCATTAACATGTCAAAGTGGACACTGGCCTCTAGGTTTTCCCAGCATCCCTCAATCTCTACCTGTCACCAAGTATGGCCAGCTTACCCTGTCCTCTACTCTGAACTCTCCAGCCCTGAGCCTGTGCCTCCTCCTGCCCCCTCCACCCTCCCACCTGCCTCCTCTGGCCCCTGTATAACTCAGACATTTTGGCTATTTTTCTTGGTCCAGGCCACTCCACTTGGATGGCATCTCCTCTCCCCTCTTCTCTTTCTTCTCCTTCTTCTCCCCTCCTCCATCTCCTCACATGGCCAGCCTCACAGTCCTGTTCACTCTGGACTCTCCAGATGTCTCTGCCCCTGGCTGTGCTCTTCCTTTTATCTACAATAAGCCTTCTCCTCCACCATACCTGGGAACAGTCAAGTCCTTCCTTTTTTTTCTTTTTTCCATTCATCTGGTGCTGACATGATAAGATAAATGGACTTCAGTTTGTCCCAGGTTTGAAACCTAACAAGGGGTAGTTCACCTATTGCACCATTAAAAAAAAATCAAGTTGAAAAGTGTTTTTCTTTAAACCTATATCAAGTGACAACTGAGTGTAAAAGGGGCGGGGCTAATCTGATGGCTGCTGTGAAAGAGTGAACCTGAGGTCCCCAGGCAAAGCTGTTGCTAAGGGACACATGCACAGGAAGTGCCCCCTGGAGTGGCACTTGAACTCACTTTGTGGTTCAGGCAGGCCTGGAACTTGTGATCCTCCTGCCTCAACCTCCTGAGTAGTTTGGGATCCCAGGTTGCAACACCAGGCCCAGCATTGAACTTCTCTCTTTCCTCCTTCCCTTCTTCCTTCATTCCCTCCTATTTCTGTCTGTCTGTCTGTCTCTTTCTTTCTCTGTCTCTCTCTCTTGTTTAGTATACTAAGAAATAGGTTACATGGTAGCATTTTCACACACACACACACACACACACACACACACACACACACACACACGACAGAAGCAGGCACATCTCTCTAAGTTCAAGGCCACATTGGCCCATATAGCCAGTTCCAGGCTCGCCAGGTCTACACAGAGATCCTGTCTCAAACAAGCACACAGACCAATAAGCAAATAAATAAACCTTGAAAACAGAGCCCTGTGTGCCCGAGTTCGGATCCTAGCAGCCACATGAAAAGCCTCCTGTGGCTTTGTTGCCTGTGACTTCAGTGCTGTGGGGGCGTCGACACAATCCCTGCTTCAAAGGCTTAAGGAGAAAGTAACTGGGCAGACACCTGAGTTCTCCTTTGGCCTTTTCAGGCTGGCACATATGTGTATCACTCACACTCACACGCTCTCACACTCACATCACACATATTCCACTCACACAGTCTTACAAATCACATACTCATTCACTATTACTCTCTCACACACAGACTCACTTACACAGTTTTACAACACACTCTTACACTCTTGTAACTCACTCTCACACTCAACTCTCACATACTCTCACAACTCACTATCATACACAACACACACTCTTACAACATGCTTACTCTCACACCTTCTCTCACACTCTCTCACAGTCTCTCACACACTCTCTTACAACACTCTCACACATACATTCTCTCTCGTATACACACTCTCCCACACACTCTATCTCACTCAGACTTTCTCTCTCATACACACTTTCTCTCACACATACACACTCTCAAACATTTACCCTTACTCTTGCTCAGTTTCTCACACACATTCACTTTCTTATACACTCTTTTCTAATACCATCTGCTTCTCATAAACACTTTGTCTCTCACACACTCACACACAGACTCTCTGATACACACACTCTCACACTATCTCTCTCATGCACTCTCTCTCTCACGTTGTCTCTCACAAACTCTGTTTCACACTCATTTTCACACACTCACATTCACATACTTTCATACTCTTTCACAAACACACAAACACCAGTGTGTGTGTGTGTGTGAGAGAGAGAGAGAGAGAGTTTGTGTATGTGTCAGTGAGTGTATGAGTGATTGTGCATGTGAATGTGTGTGTGAGTGAGAGTATGAGTGTGTGTGTATGAGTTCCCACATACACTGGAGGTTGGGACAGGACCTTCTCAGTGTGATCTCAGCCAGGATCAGAGGCTTTTTCAATCAGAGGCCTCAGAGGGAAACTTTGATTTTGTAGGCACTGAGGACTTGGGAACCACCTTAGTGCAAAGCATTCAGAGACAATGGTCATTTTGAATAAAACTTTATTTACTACAAAAGCCAGTGACTAGTCAGTGTGGGCCCTTGTCCTTTCCTTGCTGTCCCTGTTCCCTCCAACCTAAAGTCAGAATACACACAGAGGAGCAGACTCTTAGATAAAAGTTTAGGGTGACATCAGGAAGTGATCTGCCACAGTGTCATAGGTGAGAGCATGCTTCTTCAGCTTATAAAAATGCAAGGATTTCTCAGGAAGACAGGAGGACATTGGTAGGCCGTCTGTGACATGTTTTCTGCTTTGTGGTCACATCTGGCACTTGGTTTTGTTTTCTAGGGACTTCTTTCTTTCTTTTTTGTTTTTGTTTGTTTGTTTGTTTTTTTGAGACAATGTTTCTCTGTGTAACAGTCCTGGCTGTCCTGGAACTCACTATGTAGTCCAGGCAGGTCTCAAACTCAGATCTGCCTGACTCTGCCGCCTGAGAGCTGGGATTAAAGGCTTGGGCCACCACACTCGGCCATAGTGACTTTCTCACTTCGTAGCATTCTATGATGACTCAAGTTTATGTTATGAGTTTATTAAAGACACTTGAAACTCACCATCAACACTACATTGCATTTCTTTTGGCAAAGCCTTTGCCCTGGGCACCTGAGTGTGTGTGTGGGTAGGGGGAGCATGTTGAATGTTCAGGTGAGCTGCTCTATCTCTCTTCACCTTATCCCCCTGAGACAGCATCTTTCACCAAATCTGGAGCTAGGAAACCCCAGTGATCCTCCTGCCTCAGCTTTCCACAGCACTGGAACATGCATGACTGTGACTTTTTCCATGGGTGTTGAAGAGTCACACCAAGTCCTCATGTCTGTGCAGCAAGTACACTTACCCATGGAGCCATCTCCCCAGTATCTGTCTTATTTTTCAAAGGAGAAAATTCAAAACTCTGAAAATGCCTGAGACAGAGCCCCAGGAGGCAGTCTAGTACAAGGAAAGGTGCTGTGTGGCTGGAGACCCTGGCTGCAGTGTGGGAGATGCACTGGGGATGAGCAGGGATGCTGGAGGGAGTACTGGGTCAGAGCAGGCAGAAGAGCAGCAGACATCAGGGTCCTGGGGAAGACCTAGGTTTTGAGGATTAGACTGTGGTTGTGGATGTTGGAACATATACCTCTGATCCTGACCTTTGCAGCCAAAAAGCCAGGCCAGCACCAGCCATGGCTGCTGGAACCTGTCCCTAATGCACCTCTCCCCTCTACTCCTTCAGCACGGAGGCTCTTTGACTGTCCACTTGTTGAAGGTGAACGGATTCCAACAGGAACTTATGACCCCCTTCTTCTCTAGTTTTTCCTTTCTTCCCAGTATGTGGCAGCGATTTTCTGTGGTATTATACTGGGGGACAGACTCAATGTTCTGGAAATTAGACAACCATATCCAGGTAAGTGTTTGGTTCCTCATGGTGAAAGCTGGGGTGCCTGGGGTGTCAAATGCAAATGCTTTCACCCTGTCACACCCTTTGGGAGGTTCTCTCTCTCTCTCTCTCTCTCTCTCTCTCTCTCTCTCTCTCTCTCTCCCTCCCTCCCTCCCTTCCTTCCTCTCTCCCTCTCTCTCTCTCTTCATCCCTCCCTCCCCCTCTCTCTTCTCTCTCTCCCTCCTTCCCTCCCTCCCTCTCTCTCTCTTCCCTCTCTCCCTCCCTCCCTCCCTCTCTCCCTCCCTCCCTCCTTCCCTTTCTCTCTCTCTCTTCTCTCTCCCTCCCTCCCTCCCTCTCTCTCTTCCCTCCCTCCCTCCTTCCCTTTCTCTCTCTCTCTTCTCTCTCCCTCCCTCTCTCTCTCCCTCCCTCTCTCTCTCCTCCTTTTTTTTATTCTTTGTAGTTTTCACATCAAGCCTCCATCCTATTCATTTCACTGCCCCTTCATTTCCATCCTCTGCCCTTGCAAACTTCCTGCAAAATTAAATAAAATAAAATTTTAGTGACAAAAGAAAAAGAGGAAAAAAATCAATCTTGTCATGGAAGCTGAAGTGTGACACAGTGAGTCACGCAGTAAACCCTTTTATCCATATATCTTTACTTGCAAGTGTTCAATGTAGGAAGTCATTCATCAGGTTTGAAGCCTCTGGTTTCTGCTACATGATCAATGCTGGGCCCTCACTGGAACTCCTCTGGGTTATCCTGCTGTTGCCTGTATTATGGAAATCTCTGCATCTTAGAGTATGCAGGACCAGCTCTTTAACATGCTCCAACTGACTGACCATAGATAGGGTGGATGTTGGGGTAGCCAACTCATAATCCTGATTCTGGGCCTGGGTAGTTGCAGGGTTGGTCATCAAGTCAGATTTCCCTTGTCCTCACCACCAGAGTGATCTCTCCTGCACGACACACACTAGTTCACCCCTTGGTGCAGTGAGCAAGGGGAGGGGCCAGTTCTGCATTCAGATCCTCAGGGTCAGACCTCCCACACATACACCTTCAGGGCCAGCTAGATTGTGTTAAAAGGCCAGGCATAGGGGCATTTCTCCCAAGTGTTGCAGCTGATGAGGCTCCGGACCAGCTCTCCCCAGGGAGGTTCTTATTTCTCCTTCAATCAAATCTTCAACCATTCTAACAGGATCCAATTTTAGGGAAGGGTTTAGGGAGGGTTGTTGTGTGATAAAACTTTCCCAGGGAGACAAAACACACTAGTCTACTCACCTGAGATATAGAATCCACAACAGACCAAAGTACAGATACCACCAAAATCCATCTTGGTGAACCATTGAGATTTATTGGGATTACTTATAGGAATCTGGGTGAGGGATCACTTACAGGAGCAGAAATGGCTCAAAGAGCTGCATCACCAAAGCCCACCCCAGCATGGGTGACAGACAGGTCACAAAAGCCAGGACCCTGGAGCACACTGCTCAGCCTGCAGGTAGCTCAGCAGGTACAGAGTGTCCTTTCCAGGAGCCTCAGTTGGGCTGAACCCTTCCAGGCAGCCTGGCTGGTTTCTGCTTCTTTAGGGTTGCTTCTCTTGTCTCAGAGTCTTTGGGGCTTGGCTCTGCTTCTTCTGAAAGGGGTGGGGCCTAGTGAATCTGGTGATTTTCAGTGAGTTCTTGAAGACATTTTTGCTGTTGACCTCCATACTTAAGGAGAAGGCTATTAGTACAACAGACAGGGATAGGGAGGGAGAAAGAGACTGCATCTGTACACACACGTGAGTACCTCTATCCAGTGGGGCAGGTGTGGAAGGAATGCTTCCCTCTGACTACAGAATCCACAGACCAGATCCCCTTCTACCCCTTAACCTTTTCTGCTGCCTCAAGTCTGAATGGGTCATTGTCCTAGAGCTGGCTAGATGTGTGTCACCCAGGATCCTGATGGCTGCTCCCTCTCCTGCAGATTGGCAACACTGAGCAACTGACCCTAACAATGGAGAACAATGTCGGTAAGACAGGCACCAGCAGGTTTTCCTTCTTTAATGGAAGGCAGTGCTGGTCTCTCCCTGAGCTTTCCTTTTATGGACACCCCTCACTCTTCCCCTTTGGATATAAGTGATGTGAGCTGACCTCCACAGCAAGCATAGGACCTCACTGAATCAGAATCGCCACTAAGCCTTAGAAACAACTCTGTGAGTCCAGTGTTCTACTTCACAGCCAAGAAAACAGGCTCAGGGTGTTGGAATGCAGGTCCTAAGGCCATAGAAACCTGTGATGGCAATGATCTGACTAGAACCTAGTGACTTGGTTCTCAAGATTAATCACACCTGAGTGCTGTGTGGTATCTGCCCAATATGATGCATTGGACATCTCCCCCAGCTTGGTAGCAGCTCTGCCCAGCTGGGTAGAGCTTGGCCCATGGGCAGGGCTGGAGCTGGACTGGCTGGAGCACAGCCTATGGATCCAGCACCCAGTTGTGCAGAGATCCCCTAAGCAGTCTTGCCCTGGTCTTCTCTAGGTCTTGGTAGCCCTTCTGCCCTGCCCCTTGGACCCTCAGTGAAGGTTTTCTGCATCTACTCCTCTGCTTGCTCTTCAGCTTTCCAGTTTGGCATTCCCTCCCAACCTGCTGAGACCAGAGCTTGAGATGATCTGCTTCTGGGAGCCTGGCCTGTCTGGGTCCTGAGCCTTCTCCCTTGCTGGGTACAACTGCGGCTTTCCTGCCCCCCTTACCTCTGATGCTGACTTCACTGATGGTCCTTCTAAAGAACCTTCCTCCCTTCGAACCTGTATCCTGGGCTCCCAGTGCAGCATGTACCTCAGGTTGCTCTGACCTGGAGGTGCCCCTGGAGCAGGAATGGATGGGGAATCCCTGCCCTGTGGATCTCTGAGCTACCAACATTGACTACAAATTGACCTGGTGCTGTGCAAAGGATGCTGTGCTCAGTAGCTTGAAGATGTCTTGGGATATGTACAGGGAGCATTTGGTGTACAACTTCTCCCACATGTTCAGTTTTGGCTCCTAGAAGTAATGCTGACCCTAATCCCTACCCCCAAACTTGTTTTTAACTAATTAAACTTACTGCTTTTACTTAGATGCTATGCTGTGCCTGTCTGTCCTTACCAAGGTTCGAGTGTGGGAAGTAGAAGCTGGCCCCCAACCATTACAGGAACATTTTGTGATCTCTTGTAGACATTTCCACACTGGGAGGAGTGGTTACTTGTCAATATCGGCAGCAGGGTACCTGGGGGAAGGTCTAAAAGGGAGGCTATTTGGGAGCTGGATGAAGCTGGGCTGAGAGTAGGCTAAGAAGCTGTGGCATCACATGGAGGGAGGGATTGTGGTCCATGACCTACAGTGTTAATGCAGGAGGCACACTGATCCACTGCAGAGCAGAAGGAGAAAGTGTCCTTGTACATGAAGACACCAGGTGATCAAGGGGGCAGCAGAGAGGGGCAGAGGCCAGGTACTGTGGACATGTCCTTCCTTCAGCTGGTCCACAGGAAAGAGGGGCATCCACTCTGACACAATTCACAAGAAGAATCTGTCAGCAGATGGAAGGTACACCTTTCCAGAGTGAGTCTATAGAGGGCTGGGGCTGGAGCTGGGTTGGTCACATGCTCACTTAGTATACACAATGCTCTAAGTTGATTCCTCAGTATTGTGTAATCAGAGTGTCAAACCAGGTGTGAGAGCACATGCTGGAACCTCACCAGTTGAGATGTGGAGGCCGGAGAATCAGAGGTTTAAGGTGATCCTTGGCTACATACAGCATTCAAAGCCAGCCTGGTCTATATGAGACCTCACCCCCTCACCCCCCACCCCTGTGTGTGTGTGTGTGTGTGTGTGTGTGTGTGTGTGTGTGTGTGTGTGTTTTGAGACAGGGTTTCTCTGTGTAGCCCTGGCTATTTTAGAATTTGCTCTGTAGACGTGGCTGACCTCAAATCAGAGATCCCACTGCCTCTGCCTCCTGAGTACTGGAATTAAAGGTATGAGCCACCACTGCCTGGCTGAGACCATGTTTTTTAAAAAAGTATTTGTAAAAAATACAGAGAAATATGCTTATGATCTTGATGATAGAAAAGACCCAAACAAGACAACAGCAGCAGGCTGTATGACGAGCCCTGGACACAAGTTCACAAATGACTAGGGATTCTCTGAGGACAGAAATTGAGAGAGCAGCATCTCACACCAGTGGAGACAGGGACACAGGAGGAGGAGGGCAGGTTTAAAACCCAGAACTTCTTGTTCTGGGCAGAAATGATGGGGGGTTGGAGACAATTCTGTACACAGGGAGATGTATAGTGGCTTCAAGAACAAGGTAAGACCCTCTCCGGGCCTTTACCTGAAGCACACTTTCCAAAATGGACACCAAGGGCATTTGAGTCAGATCCTGCATAAATTTAATTTAGTCCTGAGTGAGTATACAGGATGAATAGCAGCATCCTTGACAACTGCCCACTGGAGTACACATGTCTCCATTTACCACCTCATGTCTGGGGTTTGAGAGTTGAGAATGCTTCTGGGCAAAAGGTCAGTACAGGGATTGTACTTGGATTCCTAAGGATATCATGCAGGAGTGACCACACCCTAAAGCCTGATACTCCCCTTTCTTATGAGAAGCTGAGTTGGTCCCTAGGAACTTTCCTCCCCTAGTAAGTCTAGTTATCCACTTGATTGTGTACAGAATGACTTAGATTGCTATTGAGGCATGTCAAGATGTGTCTTGAATGTGTTTCCAAAGAGAACTGAAGGGAAAGACCCACAATGACTGTGAGTGGCACCCTCTCCATGGGCTGCAGTTCTGGTAGAATAACAAAAAGGGAAAGGAGAAAGCCAGCTGAGATTCAGCATCCCCCGGTTTTGTTCCTGGTCATCCATGAAGTGAACAGCTTTCCCTCACTGCAGGATTCTACTGCTTGGATGTCCTGCCCAAGTGATAGTGTTACCCAGACCTGGGGGTTGTACTACTAAATACCTCTTCAGAAACAAACTGGAACACAGAGACTGGTGGAGGAGTAGTCCATTCAAGCCTGGACTTGGAGAAAATAGGGAAGACACTGCCCATCTTAAAGGGACAGATCTGTGAATATATTAAAAGAGAATGGCTTCTGCTAGAATGTAAGACATAACAAAGCCAGATGTGGTAGAGAAGAATTAGTGGCCTGTGTTAGTTCACTGCTCTGACCAAAATCCCTGATGGAAATGACTTACAAAAGAGAAGGACTTGTTTGGCTCCTGTGGGGCATGTGAGAAGCATTTCAGTTCATATCATGGTGGGCCAGGGAGTGGAGAGAAAATACATGACTGTTTTCTCTTTTCTCCTCTTTTATTCAAACTGGATCTCATAGCCCATGGAACGGCTTACCTACATTGATGTTGTATGCCCTGTCATACTGTCGTAAACACATGAGGCATGCTTTAGTCTCCCAAGTGAAGTGAATCCAGTCAAAAAGAAACCATCAAATAGTGAGAGAGAAGCAACCATTTCCTTCCTGATGGTGAAGCTTGAGAGATGTTTTGAGCAAAAAGCACAATTTGCTTATTGTACAAGAAGCACTAATATGTACGGAATGTTGTGTGTTTTATTCTGAGGAAAATCACCTTCTCAAATACTATTGAACCCATAAGAGAACCCAGCAAGTTAAATGTTTATAGTAATTCAAGTTATAAATACCCAAGCTTTTCTTGCCTACAGAATCAGAAAGAAAGCTAAGGGAAAATCACTTAAATCATGCTGTGAAGCAGTTATACTGGCTCATGGATTGAGGGAATATAGTTCATCATGGTGAGAACACATGCTGTTGCCTGGCTGTGTGGTTGCAAAAATGTGAGGTTGCCTGTTCACATCTTGGTGGATTGAGAAACAGATCAGAGCAGAAGCAGGCCAGGTTCTGTCATCCAATGGCATTTCCCATTCTAGCAAACCCCTTGTGTACTAGGCTTTACCTTTTAATGGTTGCACAGCCTTGTAAAACTGCACTACTGGCTGAGTGTTGCCAAACTCATGAGCCTGTGAAGGATGTTTCACCCTTAAGCCAGACCCCAAGCTGAGAGAAATCTCTACAAGTCTCCATCTTACGTTCTCCTCTGCAATCAACTATCCCTACCCAGGCACGTGGCTTGTCACATTTTCACCATTTCCAATTCTCAGTCCAACTTTAACTATTCACCTCTGTTTACCTGGATCTCCATTTCCTTATGATGTCTCCTGCCTCACTGGAGACTTACATTAAATACATGTGTGTTCTTTTCTCTTATTAATGTATTTTATGTCAACTGAATTCTCCTGGAGAGCACAAAGCATTAAACGGGTAGAGGTGATATTTTGTTTCCCTCATACAATTGAGGTTGCATTTCTAGGTGTTGGTAAAGGATACATTAGGCAATATATAATTTTTAACAAGTGGCTAGTTTTAACCCAGGACTCCAGAGTTGGAACAAGTGGTTCTTTCTGAAATCTGAGGGTAATGCTTGCACTGCATAGTGAGTTTTAGACCAGCCATGGCTACCTACATTTTGAGATCCTGCTTTAAGAAAAAAAAGAAAAGGTAACAATTGGCTACCAGAAATTTTAAAAACACTTGGCTATATGGTTATATTACTACATCTTTTCATATGAACATGAATCACAGACGGACTAATGATTTAAAGAAAGGAAGTTACAAATCACTTGTGAAAACATGTCCCCCAAAGTAACAGAGAAATTTTCTCCAAGAACATTAAACATGGAACATACAAAGCAAGCACGTGGAACTTGTGATTGAGTATATTAAAAAAATCATTTTTTTTTCTGTAAAGCAGAATGAAAAAAAATCAATCAACAAAAATCAAAAAAATTTAAAAGCCCTAGAAACAAGTTAGGCACAGTAAAAGGACAAATATGAAATGTGGATAGGCTTTTCATGAATTTCTCCCCTGAATAAAGTGTGCAGATTCCTTGCCAGGTTCTAACCTCACCATCCCTTCCAGCCCTCAGCCCCCAAAACCCATCTGCACACACAGTCTTCATGCCCCTTCTTCTGAATTACTTACAAGGTAACGTGCCAAATTTGGCAGAACCCAGTTTGCCTTATTATCTAATCTAGACAGAAAGATAATAAGCAGACAAAATGACAATCATGTTCTCATTTTGAATTCCTGACTCTGAGCCCCAGAAGTCCAGAGTCCCTGCAGTTCTATGTGGTTTTGCTAGTATGTTTAATTTTTATACGGTCTCAGATGGCTCCTTTGGTTCCTCTGTTAGATAATTCATACCTATCCCTCAAATCCTTTTCTAAAACCCAGTAGACTCAACTGGGAGTCTACGTTCCCACCACTGGAGTAGTGAGTTGCCTGGATGTATCCATCACCTTCCTCCCATGATGTCTGAGAAACACCCACCTCAGTAATACATAGCAACAAGAGATGTGATATCCATGGGAGTAACCTCCACCTCTCTGGGCAGGGCACTGGTCCATGCCTCAGCTCTCTTCAGGAAGTCTTCTGGTTTTCTGGAATTCATGACTTCCATACTCTGAATTATTTTCCCAGGACTGTCCTACTAAGTGCCACAAACTTGTGATAGCAGAGTAGGGACTGGAGAAAGAAGCATCAAAATCTGTAGAAAAGCAACCTGTTGGCACAGGAGGTGTGGAAGCCCCTCCCCGCCTGGGCTTCCCCTAAGGAACAAAGTGTATCTGAGAAATGCCTGTGATACACAAACCTGGGAGAATTTAGTGCTATGTAAATATTCTGTAAATGGCCATGTCCCTGGAGGTGTGGATTTATGGATGGGGGGTGCAGTTTACACAATACAGGCCCACTCTCCCTGTGACTACTTTCAATCTTTACTCTCATGGTTCTACTTCCTCCTCCATTTGGTAAAAATTTCACCCTATGAACAACAGACATACTGGCTCCCAGGAAGTGTCTCTTCTGCCATGGCTGATTCCAGTTGCCAACTTGATTGCATCTCTGGGAGGGTGGGGCTGTGGGGATATATAGAGGTATATAGAGGTAGTAGTAGTAGTCAGTAGGTAACTGCTAGGTACCTGCCCCAACCTGTGGTGTGGCTGAGACTGGGACCCCTTAAGAAATGAAATGTCTACATGCTCACTCTTTTGGCTACCTCGTGATCCTAGATGCTGGATGCTGGACTGCAGACCAAGTCAGAGTTCTCCAGAAAACTGCATTGAACTATGCCTCACCTCTCCTAGGTCCTGTAACCAGCCCTTTTGCTTACAGTAAGTTGACTCAAAATAATCCTCTTTTGACTATCAGATAAACTTCGTGGAATTAGCCGGGCAGTGGTGGTGCATGCCTTTAATCCCAGCACTTGGGAGGCAGAGGCAGGCAGATCTCTGTGAGTTCAAGGCCAGCCTGGGCTACAGAGCCAGTTCCAGGACAGGCTCCAAAGCTACACAGAGAAACCTTGTCTCGAAAAACCAAAAAAAAAAAAACCCAAAAAACAAAACAACAACAACAAAAAACTTCGTGGAATTGCCTCATTGCCTCATTATTTGCCACTATAGGGTGCCAGGAGCTATCCCTGGTGGTGAATGGGTCCTGCAGAGGATGTAAGGAGTTGATAGGGGAATGAAGTGAGCCAGGCTATGGTGGTCAGGAGATTCTTGCAGCCTGACTGACTAGCAGCCAGAGTGTTTCTTTAATACAGAATTTAATTAGAAGGGATACATTCATGATGTTCCAAAACATAGATCATATCATTTTGGAACATATATTTCACTTCCTTTTGCTCATCTTTTAGTCATCATTAATAAACTATGATATAACAGAGTTATTATTTCCAATTATTTTCCCTCAAGTTTTGAAATCATTATTAAACAGAGTTATCATTCTTACTCATTAACCCCATAACCCAATTTTTGAGAATCTAGAGGCATGTGACAGGCTGGTTGCTTTGGTTGCTTCAAGGACACTAGACCAAAACCAAATCTTCAACCACCCTGGGCACTGTGCCATGTCTCAAGCAATGTATTATTAACTTTTAGTGGTCAGAGTGCCCAGGAAAAATCCTCAGGCTAAAGCTGCTGCAGTTATTATTCAAATTCTGACATAATACAATCCATGTTCACATTTCTGTCCTTATAGAATTTGTCTATATGTCTAATCCTGGCATTCTGTTGTTCCTTGGTCATATGACAATATAGTGGCTCTACATGAGCTAATTTCTAAGAGAGGGAGATCCTACCACCTCATACTTTTATCATCTTTCCACTCCATACTTTGCTCATCAATATATCTCTGTGTAGGGCAGAGTTGTATGCCATATAATTGTCTGAGTGTACAGTGGGAAGAGCCTTGTAATCTGTGCTATGGCCAACTCCTCTAGTCCACTGGATCTTGTTAACCTTTTTGAATTTACTTAGTTTTGAATATCTTGTTCCAGTGTAAGTACAGGGACAGATGTTTCAAGAATGTCTCATAGCCTTATGAAGAGACCTCTGGCTTCTTTATGTGTCAAAACCTCCAAAGCATAAGGAAGACTTTCAAGTAGATAAGGATATCTCCCTAAAAATGGGGGGGGCATGAATAATATGTTCAGGACTTCCCTGGGTAAGCTTAGAAGCAGCATTCCTTGGAGAAGGCATAAATGATTCATAAGGAATTTTCCATCAATCAAATATCCCCCAAATTGTACAAATATTTAAACTCCCCCAAATATGCAACAGGTGGAGATGAAAACCAAAGGTGGCATGGCAGCCATCATATGGCTCAGCTTTGCTGGATCTTTGTCAAGCAGCTGTGTTGGCTTTATGACTTCTGCCATTCCATTCAGATATGGCTGTGCCAATAGGGGTATTTCCCAGAAGAATTGGCTAACTGGGGAAGACTGTCCTCAAAATGATTGACACTCTATGGCAGTGGCTCATCTATAAAGAAGTCTGAAGGGAAGCATGGACATGGTGACATGCTTTTAATGCCATCAATTGGGAGATGATCTCTGTGGGTCTGTAGGCTAGCCTGATATGCATAGCAAGGTCCAGGATTGTCAGGACTATATAAATGTCTGTCTCAAGAAAACAAAAACAAAACAAAAAAACAGGAGTCCAAGGGGAAGCAGTGCTGGTTTCCCCTGCTCACCTTTGCTCCTTGCAGGTGAGGGAATCTACCTTGATGCCATCCTGCTGCCATCCTCCTCTGCCCTCTGAACCCTGCAGCTTCAGCCTTCCAACATGAAATGAAGACCAGCAGCTCTCCAGGAATCCTCCAGCCTCTAGCACCATCACACTGGGACTGTGGAGACATCCAACCTCATAGACTGAGTGTCACTGGGTTCTCCATCCCTCCATAGAGCAGCCAGACTTTGTTTGGTCACCCATATTGTGTAAGCAGTCTAATGACTCCCTTTTTGAGAACCCCACTACTATTTCCTCATCAGATCCTCTGCCTGCCCCATCTGCATGCCTCTTCTCCCTCTGTCACCATGGATGGCAAGAGACTCTTTTCATCCCTTGGTCTCACCAAAAGGGACTTCATTTGTAGTTTGCTTGATTTTTCTGTGAAGGAATATACTTACATACTTCTACAATCTAAGCTGATATCAAAGGATTAGAAAATGAACACCCCTTACACCCAAATAAATAATAACACATGGTTCCCTATCCATTTGTAACTGTGCTAGCAGGAATAAAAGAATTTATGGGATACAGTGACCCCTCCCTTTGGGTATCAAAGTATTGAAACAAAGTAAGCCCTGAGGAATTGGTATTTCCCCAGCAAATCTCATGCTGGCAGAAGGAGAAGGCCGTGAGCCTGGAGCCAACCAGAAGAGAAGCTAGTATCCAGGAAGATCTGATATATTTCCAACAACTTCAGATCACCTTCAGGCCAGACTGATGGGCAGGACCACATGCCACCTGAGACTGTTAGCTATGCACCCCTCTTATCTCTATGGAATTCTTAATCCCATGTTAGGACTCCCAGGTGGATTTAGGACATCAATGAATCTCTTTGTTCCTCCTCTCAATTGTGGACATACTGGATTTCCTTGTTTGGCTTTTCACTATTAGGTATTAATTGATCTATTGAGAAGGTTAGTGGAGGCTGGCTTATTAGGAGGCTTCCAGGGCTCAGGCTCTGACCCTAAAAGCTTCTGTAACACATTTACCTGAATACCTTCATTGTCAGTAATTTTGTACCTTAGTATATAATACCTAGACCAGGAGTCAAAGACTATAACATATGGGCCAAATATGGCCAGGCATTGTTTTTTCTAAATAAAGTTTTATTGATCACAGCCACACTCAGCATTGTTGTGCCCAAGTTGAGAGACCCCAAAGAGACCACCAGAGACACAAACTCACCAAAATGCAAAAACAAGGTTTATTGGAGCAGTTTAAGCTGCAGCAGGGACCTTGTTGAGCACACTGATACAGTGGAGGCTAGAGGAGGTGACAATCCATGAGGATGCACAGTTTTTAAAACCACAAGGTTACCATATCAGGGGCATTTCAGTATGAGTACAATCCTGATTGGCTTTTGCCTAGGGACTTTCCAGAATTCTGCTATTATCTCATGTCCAGTTTAACCCTGGTCATTTGTTAAACCCTTTTTCCTGATCTGTCTCCTGGTTGGGACATTCTGTGGTTAATCAGTTGTCACCAGATGGCCATTCCTGACATCATGACTTTGTACTTTCTGATTCCTGGCATTTATGTCAGCAGTTCTGAGAATTTGAAACTCAGGCCTGTTTCAAACTGGGGCTAGGGGCTTGCTTAAAATGGAGGTGTTTTGGTTTATTTCCCCCTTCTTATGTGCCTAATTGAACCCAATCATGGGTTCCTATTGGCTAGCTTGTTGGTGTCCCTTGTCTCCATGGGCATATATTTTTGTGTTTTCTGTACTGTGAGCTGAATTGTATGCTGCCTCTGTCTCATGTATTGGAGCAGCCAGTTGAGCATACAGGGCCTGAGGTTTAGTACCAGAAGCAAGACTATTAATGGGCCTATTAAGGTGGAAATTAAAGTAGTTAACCAGGGAGAGCTGTTGAACCAGGACTCAAACCATCCCTGACTGGTCTCTCAGTCATGCTTTCATTCCTCAAGTTCCTCTCTAATAATGGCCTTGATATCTTTTACCTTTCCTGGTATATCAATGAGCATTTCAGTTGGCCATCTTGCCTCTATGCTAGGGAGTTTCCTTTTGACCCAGCATTTCAGTCTTATTATGGACAGGGAACATGGAATGATGTATTCTCTTCTGGAACTACTTCGAGCTAGTATTGGGGTGTCATCAGGGCCCCCAACAGACTAAAATGCTAGTCAAAGGCTGGGCAATGGGGCATTTGTAAGAAGCATGTGACTATCTGAACTTGTAGAGACAGGGAACAATCGCATTGGCTGGGCTGGTCCATGTCAGCTTTTAGCTAGTCCAGAGCTCACAATTGTCTGGAGCAGTGTAGTCAGCAACTGAAGCTTGGAGGTGTCTGTGAGCCAAGTGGAAATCTGTTGAGACAAACTTAAACTAGGAAAGAAGTTAAAATTTATGAACTTATTTAGAACCCTTAGGCCCATATTCTTAGTAATTGGGAAGAGCAGGAGTCCCAATACCAGGAGAAAGAGAAAAAAATACCATCCTTAGGAATAACCTGTACTTATCTAGGGTCCTTCCAACCTTTGTGAAGTGGCTCCAGGTTTTACAACTCTCTTAATCCTCTGAGGCCTATACAAACTAACTAAAAAAATGATATAAAAGCTTTAGACACATTATATTACTAATCTATATTTAAATCCATATTGTAGAAAAAGCAGGTAATGGGTATCTGTAAAACAGCAGGAGTAGACTCATACCTTTGAGTCCCAACAAGAACTACAGATTTGGGTTAAAAGCATGTGCATTTTCTTTCTGTCCAGAGAGCCAGGTATAAATTGAACAGAGATTTTTGGCTTGATGAGAAGTACTTTTGGTTTATATTTAGATATATTTAGATGATATTGAAATTAATGTAAAATGTTGAATTTGTAACTGAACAGTAAGTAGTCATTGCTCTACCACCTTATCAGAACTCTATTAAATGTTAAGCTCTAAACTGTTATATCATAGATCAGGAGGACAATCTGAAACATTTCTCATCTTAAATCATTTTCAGAGATCCTCAAATCTTAGAAGCTTTTATATTCTCAGAACTTTCTTAGACACATATCTAAACCTTTATGACTTATTTAAACTTTTATATTTCAGAAAATTTTTAAAAATGAGCTAACAATCTGGCCATAGCCTTGCAGTAAGATCTGGTTGTCTAATGTGGTCAAGCTGATAAACTTATAGCTAGCCTAGATATCAGTACTATCAGAGATCTGAGAAGGATAAATTATATCTGAGTGCAGATCAAGCAGCTTCCAATTCTATAAATGGGACCAGTGCACATCCAGGTCTCCATAGCATTGGAGGCACCAGTTAGAACAGCGTCAATCTTCTTCTGCCATCAGACCCATAAGGCAGAATTTTTTCCCATGGAATAGGGACAAGGAAGATTGATCTTACTTTGTCCAGGCAAGAGGGTACAATCATTTGCAGTGTCCTGCTGCTTGTCCACAGTCTGGGTCAGGTCCTGGAAGCAGGCATTGCATTGGGGCATCTTGCCCTGTGGTCAGTGTTGCAATAATCTAGGCAGAGATGTTGTGGTGCCTCATACATAATCTTATTTGGGGACCTTGCGTCACTGCTAGGATGGAAGTCTGTCTGATATAATAAGCTTTTAGATCAACATTTTAAATGCTGTATTCTGCAGATCTCTGAAGTATGAGGGCTGTCTAGGTATATCTGAATAGAAAAACTTTGTTTCTAGTTACCTGTTTTAAGCTCAACCCTGAAAACATATGCAAGGGACTGAGTAAAGTTTATCCCTGCAGTATTACAACAGTACTTACCCTGACTACAATGAAAAAACTTTATTATTTCTGACTGAATATTTACTTATGATTTTTTAACAGTCTATAATAAGTAGTCTTAAAAACAATGATTTTTAAATTGAAGTTCTTCTAGAATCAATTGCATGTTGAGTAAAGACACCAAAACAAAGCATTAATATAAAACATACATATAAATCAGTTTGTCCCAATGGCCTAAGCTTAACATATTTAGCAAATATAAGGAGGCTAGACAACATTCTTGGGCCTAAATGTACCTTGGGTCAGGAGAAACATTTTCCAAGTCACTGGTTTTAATCTCTATGCAAACATCTGACATACAGTTGGTCCTAGGGTACCCCTGTAAGAAGATTTTTCAACCCCCAAAGGGTCAAGACTCATGGAGTCAGAAGCTGTTCCAAGTCCTTTGACTAGATCACTGTCTTGCTGCATCACAAGAAATGAACATCCCAGTTTCTGGTTAGTATTTGGAGCTTATGGCTGTGACCCTAATTTTAGCCTTTTATTTTAAGTCCAAATATTAACAATATAGAGCATTTTTATAAACTGAAAATGTCCCATAGCCTTATATAAATATATAAACTTAAATATTTTAAAAACTATTATTCCCAAGTGTTCTTATGCAATATCAACAATAATGTATCTTCTTTTACTTTAAAGGGAGAGAACATGGCATCACCACAATCTGTATAAAGTAAAACCAAGCTCCAAAGTGCAAACAATCCCAAAGTTCAATATGTGGGAATCATTCACAATCCTTATTGTTCTTTTACTTAGAGGCTTGGATCAATTGTTTGACCCTACCCTTGGCAGCACATACATAGCCTGCCTGCTCTATTTTATTGTGGCTGTGGCTTCTGGAGATCATCACCTGGCACTGGCACTTTCAAAACTGCTAAGGTCCACCATTGCAGCTGGACTCTCTTTGGAACTCTAGCCCTGCCATACATTTGTAAACCTCAGCTGTTTCCTATGATCCCTTCATGTCTTTAAAACTATTATCATTTTATTACATGGGTAAATCTTAAATTACAAAGCTTACCTGCCAGAACAAGATACATTCTTGTGTATAAAAGCATTGAGGGGCAGCTTTAATATTTATCAAATACTTTATTTATTAAACACATGTAGCCATCTATTTAAGTTCTCTAGAAGCTTGCTGTTGAACACCTGGCAAAGACATGAGTAGTTAGGTGTAAGTCTCTAAGTTAGTTTTTTGTTAACCTGAATAGAGCTTTATAAGCTTTAGTAAAAGATGGTTGCCAGTCACGTGACTGCCTATGAGGTTATCAGGCAAGATGGAGGAAAGCCTTGTGGATGCTGTACATGTTTTTCTAAACAATAATTACTTGCATACATACTCACAGTTCGACCCAAGTTACATACACATACATGCAGTTAATGCTTGCTTACATTTACATGTAGAGTTAAATCCAACTCACATATGTGTCCACAAACACAAACGTATATATCCATTTTAACATAAACATTTTGCTGTGAAGAATCATCAGCTAATTTTAAAATGAAAACCACCCAGAATTAACTTTCAACTTCAGTATTTGCAGGTACCAGAAACCACAACACACACAGCTGACATCATATCCTGTCTGACTCTCTATAACCTTCTTTTATTCCTCAGACATTTACTTCAGACAAATTCTGCTTTCTCCCCTTTCTCATCATTATTTTAGTCTCCTACGTTCTCTCTTATTTTTTTAAACACATTAATTCTTACCAAAGTCTTTCTTGTAATTTCCCTCAGTAGTCTAGAATATATGGTAGGGCTACAATATATTAAACAGGAACAGAAATACATGCATATAGCATGACAAGAATAGCTCTAAATTTGCATCAGCACTGTACAGACATGCAGAAACTATTGTAACTGAGTGATCAAGTAAGCCCTGCCTATAGCATTATAACATAGCCACCCCTGTAGCTTAGCGACCATAGGCAGTGACATTCCATTCCACCTTTGGAGCTAAACCTGACCATCCACCAGCATGGGAGATGGAGTGCAGCATGGGGACAGAAGATCACTGCCAACCACAGATTCTCATGCACAAGAGAGGCAGCTGGAAGGAACTTCATGTCCTGGCTGTGCACTCCAAGCTATGGGAGGTCCCACCTGCTCTGTGCTGTACCACCCCACAGCTACTCCAGGGGGTGCCTGGACCCAAATCTGCCAATCATGTCTGGGACCCCAAAGTGCTCACAGCCAGCCTAGTGCCAGGCCATTAAGTGGCTCCCTGCAGTAGCCCCTGGGCTGCAGCGGCCACTGCCCACCAGACCTGTTGCACCATAATGGTGTATTTCCCGGCCCACTGCCCGTGCTCCAGTCAGAGAGCAAGGAATCCATGGGGGGTACTGTTAGTCTGTCCTAGTTCAACCAAAAGGGACCAGGTCACTTCTGCAGGCCTTCTGGCCCAGGAGTCACAATACACACATAATCCCAGACAAAAACACACACTCTGTAGCCACACCTCTCACACATTTACACATTCTCATAGGTGGGACATTCCAACAAAAAGACAAACAATATTCCCATGGAAACAGTGTCCAATATCCACCAACAGATGTGGCATTGTTCTCCCCACTGCAGATCCTCAATCAAACACTTGTAGGGAGGTTTCTGCCCCACTACAGATAAACAGATGTGGGGTTCTATGCCCCCACTACAGACAAACAAATGTGGGGTCCACTGAAGATGTGGGATTCTTCTGCCCTCTTAATAGCATATGAAACATCTTTGAGCCCCTTGTGATCATGGTCCTGTGGCACATCTGCCACTTAACCATTCATATCACAATCACCCACTTAGGCATGCCACAGAATTGAAACTGAACACAGACAAACAGGCTCTATGGGCAGATGTCCCAGTTGCATCAGGGATCCTAGATGAACCCCCAAACTTTATGCCTAGATCATAGGGATCCCCAAAAGACCACCACAGAGACCAAATCTATGTAAAAGCAAAGAGCCTTTATTTTCAAGCTCTGGGTCTTGGTCTCTGTCTATCCAATGCAGCAGTGAGATCAGAGACCCAGAGCCCAGGCAGGGTGGAGTTTTTTACCATAGTAGAGGTTAGGATGAGGGGATTTCCAGGGTTCAGGACCCTGATAGGCTGACATTTGTCTAGAGGAATAGGGAATGTTTGGAATGTCACTTATTTCCTCTTAGATGCACGCCTCACTGGGTGGGGTCAGCTCATGACTTTTCCTGGTTCCAGTGTTGCCTGCCAGAAGCTGTGTCTGGGCCTCTAAACCTGTTGTGGTAGTTGTGTGGTCATGCTGTTTTGGGGGACCCAACATTACCACCCCAGAGAGGCCTTCATGGGGTATTGATCACTGCCCAAAAAATTTCCTTCACAGCTTTTTCTTCTTGCATGCAGTAAATGTTCTGTCTTCTCTTCTGGTTCTGAACTAAAGCAGTACCCTGCAAGTGAACACTGCTAGCCAGAAAGGCTGATTCTAGCCACACCCTGGCCAGACCCTCAGGGATCCTGAGCAAACAACTGCTGATGGTCTAGGTGTCTACTTCTCATCAGGAAATTGGAGTAATGAGAGCACCCAGCTTCCAAAACTATAACAAACTTAAAGACTGCAGTTGGCTTTGATGATTCTAGAATCAGGGAAGCCCATGGTTTCTTCTTCTTCCTTTTTAATCATTTAGTTTTTATTTTCTGTGCATTGGTGTTTTGCCTGCATCTAAGTCTGTGTGAAGGAGTAAAATTACTTTGAGCTGGATTACAGACAGTTGTGAGCTGCCAGGAGGGTGCTGGGAGTTCAGCTCTAGTCCTGTGGAAGAGTAGTCAGTGCTCTTAACCACTGAGTCATCTCTCTAGCCCACCCTTGGCTCTTAAGACAGAATGAGAGAAGTTGACTTTATGGTCATGAAAAGGCCAAAGAAATCAGAAACAAGGAGATTGGCAGTTTCAGTGACTTCTGGGAGGGACTTCCTCATCAGACCTGTGTGAGGATTTGGCTCTTTTCTTACCTGACTTCTTGGAAAGCAACTTAGCTTCAACTACCCACTTTAGCATGAGTGACCCCATGCTGGTGTGATCAGATAACCTTCCACAGGAGTCCATCCTAAAGGAAAGCCTCTTGCAAGTTTCTCATTTCTTTGTTAAGGCTTGAAGGAGATACTCTAGGATAATGGCATAATTAGCATACTAAAATGACTTTTAAAAAATGTGTGAGGTATATGTGAAGGATGTGTGAACAAACATGTTCATGGTCAGAGGTCAGAACCCTAAAGACGCCATTCTAAGTGAAACAAGTCAGCCACAGCAGGATGAATCCTGCATGTCTCTATTTATAGAAGATCCCTAAAGCTGTGCAAATCTTAGGAACAGAAAATAAATTAGTGATTGCCAGGGGCTGTGGAGGGCAGGAAGTGGGGAACAGCCATTCAAAAGGCATGCAGGAAAACCTGCAGTAAAGCAGTGCTCATAAAAATAAGAAAATCTTAGCATTCCCTTAGAAGTGGACTAAAGGCAGATTTCACTGTTGTGCCCAGATCGTGACCCCCAGAGAGACCACCGAGGACGAGCATACCAGAATGCAAAAGCAAGGTTTATTTCAGTTACAAGTTGTGACAGGGAACTCATCTCAAGCGCTCACTGGCCACAGCATAGTGAGGCAGGGAGGAATTACTCTTTCGTGGGGAAGTGAGTTTTCATAGGCAAAACCCACAAAATTTCTTAGCAGGGGGTTAGTATGGGTCGATCCTTGATTGGTCCAGTTTCTCCTGGGCCTGGACTTTGTTTTATTTCAGCTTATCTGTTTGCCCTGTCACAAGTTTTACAACCCATCTCCAGGGTCTGGTCATGTTATCTCCGGAGAGGGGCATCTTGTGGTTAATCAGTCACTACCAGACATCCTGACTTTATTCTTTTGAAAACACCTGATTTCACCCTCTCCAGGAAGGGGGAACTGACTCAGTTCTTTTTATTTTAAGATATCTCTTCCCTCAGCTCTTCTGGGTTTTTGGGGGAACTGGGTCTGGGCCATTGGTGGGGGTCTTTCATTCACATCAGGCACTTTTTATCACAATAAGTTTGGGGCTGGGGAAATGGATCAGTTAGTCATATCCTTGCGATGCAGACATGAGGACCTGAGATCAGACCTTCATCATCCACAATAAAAGATGGGCACTTTAGGACACACATGTAATCTCAGCACTGTGGAAGAGGCAGGGGCCCCCATGTCATGAGTCTCAGAGTGTCCTGTGACATTATGCCCAAGTTCATATATCTGAAATGGCAAACTGGACAAGACACAGAGTGGCATTGGAAAAGCCTAGGATACATTGTACAGAATAGGAATAGGCTTCAGAAATCTCATTCTTCCAGAGGCCTGAGTGCATAGTTTCTTGAGTAGAGCTGACCATGTGAGGTGGGGGCATTGGGTGATTTTTTGCCAATTGACAGATGAGCTACTGTATAATTTTAGATGACCTGTGTGAATACATAGGCCATACATAATTTTAAGCATATGTATGTCCTATCATGCATACACGAGATGGTAAATAGGTTTGTTTTTCCCCACCTAACAGGTCACAAGGACAGACTTGACCTCACAGAGTTTGTGTCATACACTGGGTTGGGTAGACCTTATTCCTCACACCAGCAGTTACAGACTACAAATTACCCACAGGTGTGGAGGTGCTTGGTGTTGCTCTACTGGGAAGGGACAGCTAAGGGTACCTTGGGTTGCTGGGTTGTCCCTGTGTTTGCCTACATCTCCTGGGGCATGCTAGCCAACTAGTCTAGACAATCAGTGATCTCCAGATTCAGCAAGAGACCCTGTCTCAGAAAGGAATGTGGAAATGGCAAAGGAAGACACTGAAGTTGACCTCTGCCCTCATGCACTCAAACACACACACACACACACACACACACACACACACACACACATGTGCATGCACAGCACACATGCCTGTCTGTGAAGCCACCTTCACACAAGAATCATTTGCTCTTACCTCACCCTGTTCCAGTTTCTTCTGGGGTTTTGGATATCCAAACTTATCTTTCAGAGCAGAACCTGCATGTTCATAGCCCTTGTTTTGCTGGATGCTACAGCCACAGCACCCAGTGCAGTTCATGGTAGCTGGATACTGTCAAACAAAAGAGTCCAGCAAAGGACTGCTCCTGTCCTGTTCTCACCTGGACCTCAGCCTGTAAGTCATTCTAATGAAGCCTATGTATATTTATATATTATATGTGTCTGCATTCATTCGATCAGTTCCAGTAATCCTTTAGAGAACCCTGATACAGCCTGTCTCCTGGGAGACTTAGATCCCATCAAAATGACAATCAAATTAATGACCACAGGTGGCCATGCTTTGAATCCATCCAGTGTAGGTGAGAGAGATGAGAGACTGCAATGAGGAGGAGGTGGATTTCTTACACAACTCTCTTGTCAGATGCTCAGAGCATGTCACTTTCCTTATCCGACTGCATCTTCAGGACGGCCCTGTGGACTAAAGTCATATGGAGCTGGGGAGCAGGGTGACACTAAGTCCTTTCTCTGTATGGTGTCCCTGCTATTCTGGGATCTACTCAGAAGGTGTGAGGACCAGCAGGTCATGAAAACCAGCAGGGGACAGGGCACAGGCTAGGATGTGACTGCAGGCCATGGATGTAGGGAGGGTGCCTGGTTGGGCTGGAGTAATGGGGGGCAGTTTCATATGATGGGGAGACCTCCTGGGATTGAGAACAGGAGCCACATATGGAATGGAACACCTGTTGCCTTCTGCGAGACAGCAGGACATCTGGAGCTGAAGGCATTCAGAAGGTATTCAGGGAGAAGGTCAGATGATACCAAGGGACCAGGGGACCAGGCCTGACCAACAAGGATGTTTCACAGTTGTTGCCTCTAATGGTTTCAAATCATAACCCAAAGCACTGGGGTTTGAGAATTGAACTGTGTAAAACTTGAAAAGTCAAACTATCTCCAATAGAAGAACATGAAATCCCCACACATTTCCTTTCAACATTCATACTGTGTGACCCCTGTTACTCCCTATTCTACTAGCCTCTAGGCCAATGGAGAAACTGATTTGGCATAGGTTAGGTAACATATTTAATCAGCAACATACAGTATTAAATGAGCATCTGAACACACAGAGAGGGATCCCACAAAAGGACAATCTGAGGGTTCATCTGAACCAGGTCCATTGTGTGGCCTCCTGCTCTAGTGAGGGCCATAGACCCAGGTTTGCATATCCCTGGCTGCCAGCACCTGGGATATGATGAGGGGCATGCAGCTCTCAGGCCTTATACTGCTTTGCAACCAAGTCTAAGTTTGTTGGGTAAGTGGGGGTTCACAGGTAAAGTAGGCACAGGCACAACACCTTGAGAGATGGCAGATCTGGGTCCTGGCCAGAGTTAAGAGACTAGGCCTTGCCCCTCACGGTACATGTGTAGCTGAGGGACCAATGAGGGATGGGCAAGTTCAAAAGGCAGACATTGGTTGCACTGCGGGTCAATGAGAAAGACTGAGAAGTTAGTCAGCTGAGAAGCTCAGGGACACAGCGACCACTGGGCACAGAGGGAAGATGGAAAGAACCAGGCTCTTCTCAGGTGCCACTTGCCCAGGAGGCAGTAGAGCTGTGGGACAACCAAGGTAGCTGAGAAGAATACAGAGCATGGGCAGGGGCATCCTCTGACTAGTGTTTCTTCCTGGAGCCCAGCATGGAGAAGAAAGAAGGGGACCAGCAAAGTGAACATAAGAACAAACATCTCCCCTGTGGGCCTGGGAGAGGCAAGGGAGACAGGAGCTGCAGGACCTGGGGAAAGATGAGAAGGGAGGTCAGAGACACAGAGGAGGGCCAGGCAGTGGGGCTGCCGGGGGGGGGGGGGCTGTTCAGTAGGCTCCTGATGCTTAGCTTCATATCTTATACCAGAGCAGAACACTAACATGTGAGAAGAAGTGGGTGAGAAAAGATGGAGCAACTTGCCTCTGTACAAGTCACCCAGTGCGTCAACATAACATCTCTGGCTCCCAGGCTGAGCTGGTGGGATTGCCCAGCAGCCCATTCTTGATAGATGACTGATTGTGAATAATGGTGACCTGTGGGCCCTGTGAACATGGTTGTAGCTGGAGCTCCAAAGGTGGTAAAAGAAGTGACATGGACACTTGTGGGAAGGTTGTTCCACCCTGGACATATCTGAGGGCAGCTGCTGGAGAGGGGTTGGAATAGATTTCAAAGAAAATGGCACTCCTTCCTGATGGACCTCTCGTGTGCTCACCATGTCTAAGATGATATTCTTCTGACTCCATCTTTTCAAGTAACATGTACTCTATGCCATTGAACTGAGGGTGGGGAAGGAGAGAGACAAGAGTGACCAGCCCCAGCCCTGAGAATTCCCCTTCCACTCTGGCTCAGCTTTCTTTAGCCTGGGGCAACACTGGGACCTGAGTGTGTGTGTAGGACTAGCCCTCTCCACTGGTCACAGTCAGTGACTACCACAGGGATTCCTTGTGCCATAGAGTTTGATTGAGACCTTAGAAGATGGCCTTTTCTATCTATCTAACCCACTTTTACTTTTTAAAAACAAAAACAAATCTGCAATTAGTTCCCTTTTCTTTAGCTTATCTACTGGTGCTAAAATAGAAGGATATAAAGCTTGCCCAGGCCAGCCCCAGGGGGAGAGCAGGACCATTCAGATTACTCCACCCACTCAGTCCCTGGGGTAAGCTCTGCTTGTCTTGATGTGATACACTATCTCCCAGAGGATGGAGTCACTGCCTTGGTATTTTTTCCCTGGGTAGTGTTGCCACATTAAAGGCAGCTCATATGCCTCCAGGTGTTTGGAAGTCATAGCAGGCCCCAAGTGGACATCTTCTGGGCCCAAGAGCACCTGGAATATTTCCTCTTTCTGCAGAGGAAGAACAGAACACATCTTTACCTTCTGCTTACCACAGGCATGCTCACCCAGGCATGACACCTCATATCAGTCCTGTCACTCAGCTGCCATGGCTGATTCAATACACTGAGCACAGTTATGGCTCTTGGTTTCATCCTGTGGGAGTTGGTCTTCTCTTTCTATCATGTGGGATCCAGGAATCTAACTGGAGTCTTCATGATGAGTGGCCAACACCTTTTCTGGCTGAGCCATCTCCCCAGCCTAAGGACAGCCTTTTTGTTTTGTTCAGATCCTTCAACTGATTGGATCACATTAAGGAAACCAATCTGCTTTACTCAAAGTCCACTGACTTTATATGAACTCTAAGTTGACAGGCAAATTTGGCCACCACAATAGGTGATCTATAAGAATATCAAACCTTGGGGAGATGGGTAACACCTTCACCTGTCAAGACCCATTTTAAAGCTATAGTTGTTATGGACTGAAGTGTCAGCTCAAATATAGGCACATTGATTCCATGGGACAGATAGATCCATGGGTACGCATGCTTCCAGGTTCACCAGGGAAGTGAAAACTCTGCACAGTGGAGAAAGCCCTTGATTTAGGAATAGCATGAATCTAACTGGATATCTGGATGTAATCGTTACTTTCCTGTTGCTATGATAAAACACCATGACCATGGTAATTCACAAAAACAGAGTTTATTTGGGAATTATGGTTGTAGAGAGACAAAATCCATCATGGCAGGAAATTGTGGCATAGGAGCAGGAAGGTGAGAACTCACGTCTTCAACAGCAAACATGAAGCAAAGTCAGAGACCTAGAAGTGATGAGGTTTCAACTCTCAGGCCCTGTCCCCAGTGACTGCTTCCTCCAGCAAGGCCACACCTCCCAAACCTCCCCAAATAGTGCCAACTTTTTGGAACTGAGTGTTCCAATATCTGATTCCATGGGGGACATTCTCATTCAAACCACTAGAAATTCAACTAGATGTTGTTGGTTTTTACTCTTTTGGGGGACCTGCAACATAGCTCCCTAATAAATCACACAGGAGTCTTATTCTTAAGTATAAATGCCCAGCCTTAGCTTGGCTTGTTTCCAGCCAGCTTTTTTTTTCTTTTTTTTTTTAGGGGGGGGTCACAAATGACGTTTATTCAAGCATGATCCCTTGGCACAGCCATATATATATAAATATATAAAGTCAGGAAACTATGAGTCATGTTGCCATGAAGATTCTTCTTCTCCTTTGGCTCAGCTTTCTCAGTGGGCCCCCTTCTCAACCTCTTCTTTCAAAATCCCAAGTATGGAAGGCTGGGGTCACTTCTTGGCAGCTTCTGCCTGGGCTGCCAAATATGCCTCTTTCTGAGCAGCCAAAACCACAGCTCGTTCCTTCTGGAAAGCTGCCAGTTTCTCTGCACTGAGGTTCTTCACCACACGAATGCCCAGGGAACGCGCAGAGCCAATGATGGAACGGACGACAGAACAGGGGGACATCTTGCATTGCGAAAGCATCATCCTTAGCTTTGACACAGGCAATCTCATATATGTGTTTCAAACTCACCAGGCCCGCCACCTCTTTCCCTGTTTGCCGGGCCCCCTTCTCAATCCCAGCTGCTGCCTTCAAGAAGTAGGAAATAGTAGGTTGCCCAATCTTGAGCTCAAATGTCCTGTCAGGCTTCACAAAAATCTTTGTAGGCAGGGGAATGCCTTCTTTGATGTCCTTTGTCTTCTCGTTGAACTCTTTGCAGAACTGGTTGATAGAGACACCATGCTGCCCCAAGATGGGACCTAGTGGGGGCCCAGATATAGCTTGGCCTGCTCGCACGATAGTCTGGATCATGCTGCCGTCATCGGGCTTCTTGAGGGACCCAGTGACACAGCTTAGCTTCGACATTATGCGGGACTATCAGTCTTAGTTCGCCTTAGAGCAGCAAGAACTACGCTCTGAGTGCAGCCATGTTGGGTCCCCAGCCAGCTTTTCTTAACTTAACCCATAAATCTTTTGCCTCTGGGCTTTTACATTTTTCTATGTCTGTATGTATTTTCTTTCCTTCTTACTCCATGTCTGTCTATTTAGCTGGGTGACTGGCCCCTAAAGTCCTCCTCCTTCCTTTCTCATTTCTTCTTCCTTTCTCCCAGATTTCTCCTTCTATTTCTTCTCTCTGCATGCCAGCCCCACCTATCCTCTCTCCTGTCTTACTATAGGCCATTCAGTCTTTATTAGACCATCAAGTGTGTTAGACAGGCACAATAACACACTTTCACAGAGTTAAACAAATGCAACATAAACAGCAGTAACACAACTTAAAATAACATTCCCCAACAACGGTGGTGATAAGATGCTCTAAACAAAGCACATCTGTAGTGCCCCAGAAAGGAAAAATTGCCAAGTCCTCCTGTGGGTTCTGTGGTCAGGCTGAGTTTTCTTTCATCTTCCTGCTGGCTTGGCTGGTTCCTGAAATAGCAGATGGATGGGAAGGTCTCATCTGCAGTGTTTGTAGCCTGTCTTCAGTCAGTCCTTCCGCAGGCAGTAGATAGTCGTCCTTGTCAGTGTGTCCATTCCTCAGGGGTGTCCACGTCACTCCTGCATTCACAAGCTGACCTTGGCTCTCCTGCTTTCAGTAGTGTTTCCTTACCCTGAGCACGAGGTCACTGTCTGAGCCTTTGTCACAGGAGCCTGATGACACCCCATCCTTGTGTGGTCTCTAAACCCCTTGAGTTCCTTCTCTGTGTCTTCATTCGTGGATGATTCCTCAGTCTCATGTCCAACCACACCCTGTTTCTCTAGACTCTCTACCTTATGTCTGCCTGTTGTTCTGGTCCAGTCCCCTGGAGTGGCTGAGCAAGGTGTGCCAACAGCACAGTGCCCTTCCTTCAGTCTCCAAGGCCAGCACAGAGCCCTGTCTGTGGTCTGGAATCACCCCCACCCTAGCTGATGCAGCTGCACTTACTACCTGGGGCTTGGGAAGGGCTCCCTCTGCTGGGAGAGGACAGAATTGCTGGGCAGAGCTCATCTCTGGGTAAGAGAAGCACCATGGAGAGAAGGCTGCATCTCAAAATCTTCCCACGCCAGGGAGCTGAGAGGGACAAGTTGGTCAGGATATATTAGTGTCTGCCAGCCATGATGTGGACAAAGACTAGCTGGAGGACAAAAGACCCATCCTTTCCTCTCAGGGAGACATTCTGAGCCTCTACCTGGGACCCCAGCAAATCTAGGGACCCAGCTAAGATTGGCAGCAAAGTCTGAGTGCCAAGCATAGGCAAGTCACAGGTTTCTACTACCATCCACCTCACTCAGGCCGTGCCATTCATGCCTCAGTTTCTTCATCTGTGAAATGGGGTCTGCAGTCTCTAGCCTAATGATGCAGTACCTAGTGGCTTAGGATCACTATTACTACATTGACCATAACCAAAGGCAAGTTGGGGAGTGTTTATTTGTCTTACACTTCCACATTATAGTCCATTACTGAAGAAAGTCAGGACAGGAATTCAAACAGGGCCAGATCCTTGAGGCAGGAGCTGGTGCAGAGGCTGTGGAGGGTTGTGGTATACTGGCTAGCTCTCAAGGCTTGCTTTGGTACACTTTCTTACACAACCCAGGACCAAAAGCTCAGGGCCAGCTCCACCTACAATGGCCTGGGCCCTCACCAATCAATCACTATTAAGAAAAGACCTTAGATGCTCACCTGTAGGGCAATCTTAGGGAGTCATTTTTTAATTGAGGCTCTCTCCTTTCAGATGACTCCAGCCAGTGACAAGTTGACATAAAACTAGCCAGGAAATGCCTGGCATGGGGCTAGGGGTGGAAATTGATTGGTAGATTGCTGGCCTAGCATGTGAAAAGCTCTGGGTTAGATCTTTAGCCTCACATAAAATGGGGCATGCTGTTGTAATCCCAGCACTAGAGAAGCTGGGGCAGGAAGATCAGGAATTCAGAGACATCCTCAGCTTCAAAGTGAGTTTGTGGACAATTTCATGAGACACTCTGAGAGGAAAAAAAAAAAGGAAGGAAGGATGGGAGGGAGGGAAGAGGAGAAAGGAAAATGTCTAATGTGGTGCAGGTGTTCCACATGACTAGGGTGGGAAGAAAAGAATCTGGCTTGTGGTTTTCAAAAAGAAAAAGGACATATTGACCTGGTCTTCAGGGCACAGGGTGCTGCCATCATGAGGGACTCTATGACTGCCCTCAGAAAAGCTGAGGGAATGTGCTACAAACATGGCCCCATGGGTACTGAGACTCCGGGGCCAAAGACAAGCTAGACAGAAGCCCCAGCTTCCCTTGCCAGACTCAATCATGGTTTATATGATCTTGATCACAAACATCTGAGGGCTGTGGGCTTGTTTTCCAGGAGAAGAAATTTAACCCAGGTGTGTCTTGCCTGGAGCCCCTCTAGGGCTTTGGTTCTCAACCTGTGGGTTATGACCCACTTGCAAACCTCTATCTCCCAAAGGAATTACATTACAATCCACAACAGTAGTAAAATTACAGTTATGAAGGAGCATCACAAATGATTTTATGGCTAGGGGTCACAACAACATAAGGGATAGTATTATAGGGTCACAAGCATTCAAAAGGTTGAAAGCCACTGCCCTAGATCCAGGGGGTTCAGCTAGGATCCTCATGGAGACCTGGTGGAAAGGTGGAGATCAGGGCACACAGGGAGTCCTGAAGAGGGCTAGCCTGAAGAAACAGGGCACCTGGTGAAGTAGGCACCTGTTTCCAGGGAGGTTAGCTCCTGGCCCAGCTGCAGAAGAACTGGTTTTCTCATGTCTCACTCTCCCCACCCCTGCTTCAATCTGTGATAAGTTCTCCACCCTGCCCCTGCAGGACTGCATTTTAAGGAAGCAGACAGCTCAAAGGCTCTGCACTATGGCTGCCTCTCCTTCCAGGCCACTCCCAGTCACCCTGAAAGGTATACGTCCTGGTTTCTATGAGGATGAGAACAGGAGAGTCTGGACGATTACATTCCTGAGCTTTAATCCCTTCTTTGCTACTCAGAGCACGGTGAGTTTTTGGCCTCCAGGGAGGCTGTACTGTGACTATAGTCCTTGTGAGTGTATGTGTGTTGGAGGGCTGTTATTATCTTGTCAGAAAATAGCTGATCCTGGTCTGTGAACTGAACCATGTCCTCACCCATGCACAAGCCACAGCAGTCCCTGCTTGGAGGCCCCACAGGCACAAGCTTATCCACAGATGGTGGGGGCCCTTGTGGTGAGGCCAGACTAACGAGTAGAGGGCCTAGTCAGAGGGAGAATGCTGAGAAAGCTTACAAATAGCATAGGTGTTAGGCTGGGCTTTGTGGGATGAGTAGGAGTTCTCCAGGTCAAAAATTAGGCACACACTTGGAAGGAGCAGATGGGAATGGAAAGCACTAGCTTCTGGTTTTTCTGCACATAATGACACACCTGCTGCTGTTGTCCCCAAACTTGAATGTCCTGGGGAAGCATTTAACAGATAAGGGTCCTTACCCTGGAAACTGACTAGGGCCCTGTGGGAAGTCCTAATGGGTTCCTGGATCTGCTGACGACATAGATAATCACTCTGAAAACTGCTCTGGGCTGTGGCTTTAGACCACGATGGAACCTGGGAGGCTAACATGCTCTGTAAAGCAGTAAAAGCATTTCTAGGCATCAGAAGTGCTCCCCAAGGACCAGGGATGTCACTTGAGGGCAAAGTCATTGTGTTGGTATGGCAGAGACTATGGATCCCTTCCATGGTACCAGGGTGAGGGCTGTTCCCTCTTATACCTGAAAAAAATGGCTGAGGTGCCCATGAACATGGCAAAGTGGACACTGGCCTCTGGTTTCTCCCAGTTTCCCTCAGTCCTACCGGTTAAAGAGTATGGCAGGCTTACCCTGTCCCTACCCAGAACTCCCCAGCCTGGGGTCTGTGCCTCCTCCTGCCGCCTCCTCCCTCCCCACCCCTGCCTCCTCTGGCTCAAATATAATTCAGACATTTCTTCTATGTCTATGGTCCAGGCCACCCCACTTGGTTGGCACATCTTCTCTCCTCTCCTCTTCTCCTTCTCCTCCCCTCTCTCCTCTCCTCACATGGCCAGCCTCACAGTCCTGTTCACTCTGGACTCTCCAGATGTCTCTGCCTCTGGCTGTGCTCTTCCTTTTATCTACAATAAGCCTTCTCCTACACCACACCTGGGAGCAGTCAAGTCCTTCCTTTTTTCTTTTTTTCATTCATGTAGTGCTGACCTGATATGATAATGGACCTCAGTTTGTTCCAGTTTTGAAACCTAACAAAGGGTAATTCACCTATTGCATCGTTTAAAAATAATCAAGTAGATAAGTGCTTTTCTTTAAACCTATACCTAGTAAAGGATGGAAAGGTTTTGGACCAAATATTTTCAGTTAAAAAAAAAAATAACCAGAAAAGAATTCTGTTGGTGAGGGTGTAAATGAAGTGGATTCCATGGGAAACATTGTGTAGTCAATTAAATTCAAATAGAGTCACTTGCCTCCTTGACATCTCGGGTTAAAGTAGCTATTGGCTCCAAGTGTGCATGAAGGGGCAGGTGTGGCAATCAGAAGAGCTGCTGACAGCTGAGTGTAAAAGGGGCGGGGCTAATCTGATGGCTGCTGTGAAAGAGTGAACCTGAGGTCCCCAGGCAAAGCTGTTGCTAAGGGACACATGCACAGGAAGTGCCCCCTGGAGTGGGACTTGCACTCACTTTGTGGTTCAGGCAGGCCTGGAACTTGTGATCCTCCTGCCTCAACCTCCTGAGTAGTTTGGGATCCCAGGTTGCAACTTCTCTCTTTCCTCCTTCCCTTTTTCCTTCATTCCCTCCTATTTCTCTCTGTCTCTGTCTCTGTCTCTGTCTCTCTCTCTCTTTCTCTCTCTCTCTCTCAGTATACTAAGAAGTAGGTTACATTTTAACATTTTCACACACACACACACACACACACACACACACACACACACACACACACTTGGCAGAAGCAGGCACATCTCTCTAAGTTCAAGGCCAAATTGGCCCAGATAGCCAGTTCCAGCCTAGCCAGGTCTACACAGAGATCATGTCTCAAATAAGCACAGAGATCATAAGCAAATAAATGAACCTTGAAAACAGAGCCCTGTGAGCCCGAGTTCGGATCCCAGCAGCCACATGAAAAGACTCCTGTGGCTTTGTTGCCTGTGACTTCAGTGCTGTGGGGGCGTCGACACAATCCCTGCTTCAAAGGCTTAAGGGGAAAGTGACTGAGCAGACACCTGAGTTCTCCTTTGACCTTTCCAGGCTGGCACATATGTGTATCACACACACTCACATGCTCTCACACTCACATCACACATACTCCACTAACACAATCTCACTCTATCACCAACACACACTCATTACTAATTCTCACATTCAACTCACACACTCTCATAACTCACTCACTCACTCAGTTACAACACCCACTCTCTTACACTAGGCACACTGTCACACTCTCTTACTCTCTCTCACACTCACATTCTCTCACACATTCACACTGTCTCACATTCTCTCACTCATACTTTTACACTCTCTCTCACACTCTCTCACTCTATCTCTCATACTCTCACACAATTTCACACACTGTTACACACTCATTTACACTCTCTCACACATTACTCTGACACTCACTCTCTCACAAACACTCACACTCTCACATGCTCACAGTGTCTCTCACACACACTCTTTCTTACGAATAGCACTACCTCTCACATACACTCTCACTCTCTCACACTCTCACACACTCTCTCTCACACACTCTCTCACACACTCATGCACTGTATTTCTCTTGCACTCTCACTCACTCTCTCACTTTCTCACACATTACTCTAATACACAATCTCTCTCACAGTCTCTGTCACACAAACACTGTCACAGTCTCACTATCACTCACATTCACACACTCTCACATTCCCACAAGTCACATTTACATACTCTCATATTCTTTTACAAACACACAAACACTCTCATATTCACTCACAACATCCACACACTCACCAGTGTGTGTTTGCATGTGTGAATGTATGTATGTTTGAGTGTATGTATGTGTGAGTGTGTGTATTTGTCAGTTAGTATGTGAGTGATTGTGTATGTATGAGTGTGTGTGAGTGTGTGTGTGTATGAGTGAGAGTATGAGTGTACGTGTGAGTTCCCACATACACTGGAGGTTGGGACAGGACCTTTTCAGTGTGACCTCAGCCAGGATCAGCCGCTTTTTCAATCAGAGGCCTCAGAGGGAAACTTTGATTTTGCAGGCACTGAGGACTTGGGAACATTCCCTGAGCCACCTTAGTGCAAAGCATCCAGAGACAATGGTTGTTTTGAATAAAACTTTATTTACTACAAAAGCAGGTGTCTAGTCAGGGTGGGCCCTTGTCCCTTCTTGGCTTTCCCTTTTCCTCCCAACCTAAAGTCAGAACACACACAGAGGGGCAACTCTCACACAAAATTTAGGGCAACAATCATGAAGTGATCTGCCACAGTGTCATAGGTGAGGGTGTGCATCTTCAGCTTATAAGAATGCAGGGATTTCTCAGGAAGACAGGAGGACATTGGTAGGGAGTCTGTGACACGTTTTCTGCTTTGTGGTCACACCTGGCACTTAGTTATAGTTTATAGCAACATTTTTCTCTTTCTGTTTTGTTTTTGTTTGTTCATTTTCTTTGAGACAAGATTTCTCCGTGTAACAGTCCTGGTTGACCTGAAACTCATTCTGTGGACCAAGCCGGTTTCCAACTCGGAGAGCCACCTGCCTCTGCCTCTTGAGTTCTGGGATTAAAGGCTTGCAACACCATGCCTGGCTATAGTGACTTTTTCACTTCATGGCTTTCTATGCTGGCTCAGGATTATGGTTTGCATTTATTAAAGACATGTGAAGCTCTCCATCAAAACTATATTGCATATCTTTTGGTAAAGCCATTGATCTGGGCACATGAGTGTGTGTGTGTGTGTGTGTGTGTGTGTGTGTGTGTGTGTGTGTGTATTGGGATCCTTTTGAATGTTCAGGTGAGCTGCTCTAACTCTCTCCACCTTATCCCCCTGAGGCAGCATCTTTCACCAAATCTGGAGCTAGACTGGCAACCAGGAAACCCCAGTGATCTTCCCACCTCAGTTTTCCACAGCACTGGCACATGCGTGACTATGACTTTTTACATGGGTGTTGGAGAGTCACACTTAGGTCATCATGTCTGTGCTGCAAGTACACTTACCTATGGAGCCATGTCCCCAGTATCTGTCTTATTTTTCAAAGGAGAAAATTCGAAACTCTGCAAATGACTGAGACAGAGCCCCAGGGGGCAATACAGTACCAGGAAAGGTGCTGTGTGGCTGGAGACCCTGGCTGCAGTGTGGGAGATGCACTGGGGATGAGCAGGGATGCTGGAGGGAGTACTGGGTCAGAGCAGGCAGAAGAACAGCAGACATCAGGGTCCTGGGGAAGACCTAGGTGTTGGGGACAAGACTGTGATTAGCGCTGTTGGAACATATACCTCTAATCCTGACCTTTGCAGAAAAAAAGGCCGGCACCAGCCATGGCTGCTGGAACCTGTCCCTAATGCACCTCTCCCCTCTACTCCTTCAGATTGGAGCCTCTATGACTGTCCACTTATGGCAGGTGAACAGTTCCAGCCTGGAGTCCACGCCCTTCTTCTCAAAGTTTTTGTCCTATCTTCCTGGTATATGGCAGCAATATTCTGTGATAACGTACAGGGGGAATGACTCAACATTCTGGAAATTAGACAACCATGTCCAGGTAAGTGTTTGGTTCCTCATGGTGAAAGCTGCAGAGGCTGGGGTGTCAAATGGCAAATGATTTTCACTGTGTCCCAACCCCAGGGAGGTTGTCTCTTTCTCTCTGTGTCTCTGTCTCTCCTTCTCCTTTTTATTTATTCTTTGTGTTGTTCACATCATGCATCTCCATCCCATTTACTTCCTTGTCCCTTCGTATGCCCTTGAACCTTACCCCAAAATAAAATAAAATAAAATTTAAGAGAAAAAAGGAAAAAATCAGTCTCATCATGGAAGCTGTAGTGTGACACAGTGAGTCACGCAGTGAACACTTTATCCATATATCTTTACTTGGAAGTGTCCATTGCAGAGTCATTGGTCTAGTCCGAGGTCTCTTTTCTGCTACACTGTCTATGCCGGACCCTCACTGGAACTACTCTGGGTTATCCTGTGTTGCCCTGTGTTGTGGAAATCCCTTCATCTTTGGGTCTGCAGGATCGGTCCTTCACATGCTCCAGGAGACCATAGATGGGGTGGATATTGGGATGGTTCAACCCATAACACTGGTTCTGGGTCTGAGTAGTCGCAGGGTTGGTCGGCCCATATGTTCTCCCTTGTCCTCACCGCCAGGTTGACATCCCCTGCATCATCCTGGCTAGTTCTCCTCTTGCAGCAGTGAGCAAGGGGTGGGGCCAGGTCTCCTGCTTTCACATCTTCAGGGTCAATCTTCTACATCTACCCCTTCAGGGTCAGCTCTGTTGTGTTGCCCAGGTGTGGCATAGGGGCCAATCTCCCAAGTACTGCAGCTGATGAGGGGCAGGACCAGCTCTCCCCAAGGAGGTTTTTATCTCTCTTTCACTCAAATCTACAACTGCTCTAACAGGGTTCATTTTTAGGAGAGGATTTTGGGAGGGTTGATGTGTGATAAAACTTTTTCCAGGGGGATAAAACATACTAGTCTATTCACTGGGGAACCCATAATATACCAAAGTACAGATATCACCAAAGTCCATCTTGGTGAGGCAATGAGTTTTATTGGGGTTACTTATAGGAATCTGGGTAAGGGATGACTTACAGGAGCAGAAATGGCTCACAGAGCTGCATCACCAAAGCCCACCGCAGCATGGGTGACAGACAGGTCACAAAAGCCAGGACCCTGGAGCACACTGCTCAGCCTGCAGGTAGCTCAGCAGGTACAGAGTGTCCTTTCCAGGTGACACAGTTGGGCTGAACCCTTCCAGGCAGCCTGGCTGGTTTCTGCTTCTTCAGGGTTGATACTCTTGTGTGAGAGTCTTTGGGGCTTGGCTCTGCTTCATCTGACAGGGAGGGGCCTAGTGAAGCTAGTCAGTTTTAGGGAGTTCTTGAAGACAGTTTGCTGTTCACATCCCTACTTAAGGGAAGGCAATTAGTACAACAGAGGAGGATAGGGAGGTAGAGAGGGAGAGAATACATATGTACACACATGTGGGTACCTCTGTCCAGTTGGGCAGGTGTGGAAGGAATGCTTCCCTCTGACTACAGAATCCACAGACCAGATCCCCTTCTGCCCTTTACCCTTTTGTGCTTCCTCAAGTCTGAATGGGTCATTGCCCTAGAGCTGGCTAGATGTGTGTCACCCAGTGTCCTGATGGATGCTTTCTCTCCTGCAGCATGACAACACAGAGGAACTGAGCCTAACACTGGAGGACCCTGTTGGTAAGACAGACACCAACATGCTTTCTCTCTTTAAAGAAATATAGTACTGCTCTCTCTCCCTGAACTTTCATTGTGTGGCCAATCCTCACACTTTTCTTTTGGATATAAGTACTATGAGCTGACCCCCAAGGTAAGCACAGGACCTCACTGAATCAGAGTCACCACTCAGCCCTGGAAACAATACTGTGTGTACAGTGTTCCACTTCGCAGCCAAGCAAACAGACTCAGGGTGTTGGAGTGCAGGTCCTAAGACTACAGAAACCTGGGATGGCAGTGATCAGACTAGAACCAAGTGACCTTGGCTTACAAATTTGATCACGTTGGAGTGCTGTATGGCATCTACCCAAGAAGACCTACACTAGGCATCTCCCCCAGCTTGGTAGCAGCTCTGACCTGCTGGGTAGAGCTTGTCCCATAGGCAGGACTTAGACTGGACTGGCTGGAGCACAGCCTGAGGATCCAGCACACAGTTCTGCAGAGATTTCCTAAGCAGTCTCCCCCGGTCTTCTTTATGTCTTGGTAGCCATTCAGGCCCCTCCCCTTCAACCCTCACTGAAGGTTTTCTGCTTCTACTCCTCTGCTTGTTCCTCAGGTTCCCAGTTAGGCATTCCCTCCTCCCCTGCTGTGACCTCAGCTTGAGATGATCTGCTTCTGGAGCCTGGCCTGTCTGAGTCCTGAGCCTTCTCCCTTGATGGGTACAGTTGAAGTTTTCTTACCCCATTTGCCTCTGATGCTGACCTCACAGATGGTCTTTCTATAGACCCCTCCTCCATTCAAATGCCTCTCCTGTGCTCCTAGTGCAGCATGCACCTCAGGTTGCTCTGATCTGAGGTGCCTCTGGAGCAGGAATGGATGGGCACTCCATGCCCTGCTCATCTCTAAGGTACCAACACTGGCTAGAAGTTGACCTGGTGCTGTACAGAGGATGCTGTGCTCAGTAGTTGAAGGCACTTTGGGTTATATACAGGGAACATCTGGTGTGCTTCTCCCACATGTTCAGTTCTTGGCTTCTAGAAGTGATCTTACCCTAACCTCCACCCAGAAACTTGTTTTTAACTAATTAAACTTTACCGCTTTTACTTAGCCTATGTGTCCTTATCTGGGTTTAGTGTGGAAAGTTGAAGGTGATCCCAAATATTACAAGAAAATTTAGTAATTTCTTCTAGACATTTACACACTGGGAATTGGTTACTGGAGCATTTCAGCAGCAGAGTATTTGGGGATGGTCTGAAAGGGGGGCTGTGTGGGAGCTGGATGAAGCTGGCGTGAGAATAGGCTGAGAAGCTGTGGCATCACATGGAGGGAGGGATTGTGGTCCATGACCTACAGTGTCAATGCAAGAGACACACTGATCCACTGCACAGCAGAAGGAGAAAGTGTCCTTGTTCATAAGACACCAGAGGATCAAGGGGACAACAGAAAGGGGACAGAGGCCAGGTACCGTGGACATGTCCGTCCTTCAACTGGTCCACAGGAAGGAGGAACATCCCCTCAGAAACAATTCACAAGAAGAATCTATCAGCAGCTGGAAGGTACAGCTTTCCAGAGTGAGTCTATAGAGGGCTGGGCCTGGAGCTCGGTCACACACTCACTTAGAATACACAATGCTCTAAGTTGATTCCTCAATATTGCATAGCAATGTGTCACACAAGGTGTGTGAGCACATGCTAGAACCTCAGCACTTGAGATGTCGAGGCTGGAGAATCAAAAGTTTAAAGTGATCCTTGACTATGTAGTGAGTTCAAAGCCAGCCTGGGCTAAACCCCCCTCCTCTGTCTCTGTCTCTGTCTGTCTCTCTCAGTGTGTGTGTGTGTGTGTGTGTGTGTGTGTGTGTGTGTGTGTGTGTGTGTGTGTGTGTGTGTTTTGAGACAGGGTTTCTCTCTGTAGTGCTGGTTGTTTTGGAATTCCCTTTGTATACAAGGCTGACCTTAAATTCGAAGATCCTCCTGCCTCTACCTCCTGAATCTTGAATTAAAGGTATGAGCCACCACTGCCCAGCTGAGACCTTGTTTTTAGAGAAAGTGTTTTCAGGAAATATAGAGAAATATATTTATGGTCTGGGGAAAAGAAAAGTCCCAAACAAGACAACAGCAGCAGGCTGTAAGACCAGCCCCAGGACACAAGTTCACAAATGACTAGGGATTCTCTGAGGACAGAAAATGAGAGAGCAGCAACTCATACAAGTGGAGACAGGGACACAGGAGGAGGAGGGCAGGTTTAAAACCCAGAGCTGTTTCCCCTTGTTCTGGGCAGAAATGTTGTGGGGTTGGAGACAATTCTGTACATAGGGAGATGTACAGTGGCTTCAAGAACAGGTTAGGACTATATGTGGGCCTTTATCTGGAGCAGGGTTTCTGAAGTGGGCACGAAGAGAACTTGTGTCAGAGAGTGCATTGTCATGAGATGTCCTCAGTGAACACACAGGGTGAACAGCAACATCCCTGACATCTGCCCACTGGACTATAGATGTCTCCAGACACCATGCCATGTCAGGGGTTTGTGACTTAAGATTGCTTCTGGACAAGAAATCAGTCCAGGGAAGGTGTTTGGATTCCTAAGGGCACCATTCAGGAGTGACCAGTCCCTGAAGCCTGACACTGCCCCTTCCTATGAGAAGCTGAGCTGTTCCCTAGGAAACTCTCCTCCCCTAGTAAGTATAGTTGTCCACTTGACCAGGTTCAGAATCATTTATATTGCTATTGAGGCATGTCAAGGTGTGTCTTGAGTGTGTTTCCAAAGAGAACTGAAGTAGAAGACCCACTGTGAGTGGCACCCTCTCCATGGGCTGAAGGTCTGGTAGAACAAAAAAAATGGGGGAAGGAGAAAGCCAGCTGAGATCCAGCATCCCCCAGTTTTGCTTCCTGGTCATCCATGATGTGAACAGCTTTCCTTTACTGCAGGATCCTACTGCCCTGATATCCTGCCTAAGTGATGGTGTTACCCAGACTTGGAGGTTGTACTATTAAATACCTGTTCAGAAACAAACTGGAACACAGAGATTGTTGAAGGAGTAGTCCATTCAAGCCTGGACTTTGAGAAAATAGGGGAGACACAGTCCATCTTAAAGGATCAGATCTAAGAATATATTAAAGGTGAATGGCTTCTGCTAGAATAAATATGACATAGCAAATCCAGGTATGGGAGAGAAGAATTGGAGGCCTGCATAAGCTCACTGCCTTGACCAAAATCCCCAATGGAAATGGCTTACAAAAGAGAAAGGATTTGTTTTGGCTCCTGTGGGGAATATGTGATACACTTTAGTTCATATCATGGTGGGCCAGGGGGTGGAGAGAGTATGCGTACCTCTTTTCTCCCCTTCTTTTATTCATATTGGCTCTCACCGCCCATGGGATGACATACCTACCTTCATTGTGTGTGCCCCCTCATCCCCTCATAAACACCCCAGAGGTGTGCCTCAATCTTCCAAGTGAAGTCCGTCCAGTTACAGAGGAAACTATCAGTTAATGAGAGAAGGAACCAAATCCCTTCTCCCTTACCCCCCAATGGTGTGGCTTGAGAGATGTTTTGATCAAAAAGAGCAATTTACTATTGTACAAGAAGCTGGAATATGTAGTGAGGACTGTGTGTATTAATACGGGGAAAATAACCTTGTCAAATACTATTGAACCCATAAGAGAGCCCAGCAAGTTAAATTTTTATAATTCAAGGTATAAATACCCAAGCTCTCCTTACAGAGTCAGAAAGAAATCTAATGGAAAATCACTGAAAACACACTTTGAAGCAGATTTTTCAACAGTGATAAGGGCTCCTAAAAAGCCTTAAATGGGAAGACAGGCCGTGTTTTAGTCCCATGAACTGGGCATTTCACTTTTATACCTCAGTTTCTCCATATATCAAATCCTTTGATTACAATAAAGAGGTCAGTAGACCAGGATTAGTATAAAACCTAGAAACAATATTTCAGAAATTAAACTTAGTATAAGGATTTATTTTCCAAACTAATCTATAAATACAGTAAAACAAAGCAAAAAACTGTCGTTACCTACATGATCTCATTCAGAGACGGAGGTGAAAATTGTGTGTGTGAGAAAAGGTGGGAAATCCTGGCTGAGAAGAATGGGAGGGCAGAGTAGAGTTATGGGACATGATCCAGTGTCTCCCAGCAGGCACTGCCTCAGCCTGAGGCTGCTATAGGTCTGGGCATCAAGGCACAGGAGAGACTGGGAGAGAAGGCACCAGTTAGGTTGGAGGCACCAGTCAGAACAGTGTCAATCTTCTCCTGCCATCAGGCCCATGTGGCAGTTTTTTTTTTTTTTCTCCATAGAATAGGGATATGGAAGACTGATCTTACTTTATCCAGGCAAAACGTTACAATCAATTCCTGTGTCCTACTGCTTGTCCACAGTCTGGGTCGGGTCCTGGCATTAGGGTTGCATTGGGCCACCTTGCCCTGTGGTCAGTGTTGCCATAATCCAGGCAGAGATGTTGTGGCGCCTCATACATAATTTTCTTTGGGGACCTTGGGTCTCGGCTAGGATGGAAGTCTGTCTTATATAATAAGCTTTTAGATCAGCATTTTAAATCCATATTCTGCAGATCTCTGAAGTATGAGGGCTGTCTAGGTATATCTGAATAGACAGTCTTTGTTTCTAGTTACCTGTTTTAAGCTCAACCCTGAAAACATATGCAAGGGACTGAGTAAAGTTTATCCCTGTAATATATCAGTACTTACCCTGACTATAATGAAAAAAACTTGATGATTTTTGACTATTTACTTATTTTTTTAAAATAGTCTACAATAAGTAGCTTTAAAACAATGATTTTAAATTGAAGTTCTTCTAGCAACAAATGCTGGTTCAGTAAAGAAACCAAAACTAAACATCAATATAAAACACACATGTGAATCAGTTTGTCCCAATAGCTTAAACTTAACAAATTTAACAAATATCAGGAGGCTAGACAACATTCTTGGGCCTAAATGTACCTTGGGTCAGGAGAAGTCACTGGTTTTAAATCTATGCAAACATCTGACATAAAGTTGGTGCTAGGGTACCCCTGTAAAAAGATTTTTCTGGTGATTATCACCTGGCACTGGCACTTTCAATTCTGCTAAGGTCCACCATTGCAGCTGGACTCTCTTTGGAACTCTAGCCCTGCCACGCATTTGTAAACCTCAGCTGTTTCCTATGATCCCTTCATGTCTTTAAAACTATTATCATTTTATTACATGGGTAAATCTTAAATTACAAAGCTTCACTGCCAGAGCAAGGTATATTCTTGTTTATAAAAGCATTGAGGTGCAGCTTTAATGTTTATCAAATACTTTACTTATTAAACACATGTAGCCTTCTGTTTAAGTTCTCTAGAAGCTTGCTGTTGAACACTTGGCAAAGACATAAGTAATTAGGTGTAAGTCTCTAAGTTAGTTTATTTTTAACCTGAATAGAGCTTATTAAGCTTTAGTAAAAGATGATTGCCAGCCATGTGGCTGCCTATGAAGTCATCAGCCAAGATGGAAGAAAGCCTCGTGGTTGCTGTTGAAAACATTTTTTCTAAACAATAATTACTTGCATGCATACTCACAGTTCGACCCAAGTTACATACACATACATGCAGTTAATGCTTGCTTACATTTACATGTAGAGTTAAATCCAACTCACATATGTGTCCACAAACACAAACGTACATATCCATTTTAACATAAACATTTTGCTGTGAAAAATCATCAGCTAATTTAAAAATGAAAACCACCCAGAATTAACTTTCAACTTCAGTATTCGCAGGTATAAGAAACCACAACAAACACAGTTGACATCATATCCTGTCTGAGTCTCTATAACCTTCTTTTATTCCTCAGACATTTGCTTCAGACAAATTCTGCTTTTCTCCATTTTCCCTTTATTATTTTAGTCTCCCCAGATACTCACGTGCATTAGAGAGGCAGCTGGAAGGAACTCCATGCCTTGGCTGTGCACTCCAAGCTATGGGGGGTTCCACCTGCTCTGTGCTGTACTGCCCCACAGCTCCCAGACTGGGTGCCTGGCACCCAACCTGCCAATCATGTCTGGGACCCCAAGGTGCTCACAGCCAGCCTAGTGCTCAGCCACTCAGTGTTGCCCTGGGTCCCTGCATTAGCCCGATCAGACTTGTTGCACTATAACAGTGCATTTCCCTGCCCACCACCTGTGCTCCAGTCAGAGAGCAAGGAATCCATGGGGGGTACTGTTAGTCTGTCCTAGTTCAACCAAAAGGGACCAGGTCACTTCTGCAGACCATCTGGCCCAGGAGTCACAATGCACACATAATCTCAGACAAAAACACACACTCTGTAGCCACATCTCTCACACATTTCCACATTATCATAGGCAGGACATTCCCACAAAAAGACAAACAATATTCCCATAGAAACAATGTCAGATAGCCACCAACAGATGTGGCATTCTCCTCCCAACTGCAGATCCTCAATCAAACAGATATAGGGATGTCTCTGCCCCATTACAGACAAACAGTTGTGGGGTCCACTAAAGATGTGGGGTTCTCCTGCCCTCCTCATAGGATATGAAACAAATTTGAGCTCCTTGAGATCATGGTCCTCTGGCACATCTGACAATTAACCATTCATGATCACAATCACCCACTTAGGCTTGCCACAAAAATGAAACTGAACACAGACAAACAGGCTCTATCGGCAGATGTCCCAGTGGGCTTGGAGATCATAGACAAACCCCCAAACTTTATGCCTAGATTGTGGGTATTTCCAACAGACCACCACAGAGTGAATCTCCTATGTAAAAGCAAAGAGCCTTTCTTTTCTTTTCTTTTTATCTTTTTTTTTTTTTTTTGGTTTTTCAAGACAGGGTTTCTCTGTGTAGCTTTGTGCCTTTCCTGGAACTCACTTGGTAGCCCAGGCTGGCCTTGAACTCACAGAGATCCCCTGCCTCTGCCTCCTGAGTGCTGGGATTAAAGGCATGCGCCACCACCCAGCAATTTTCAAGCTCTGGGTCTTGGTCTCTGTCTATCCAATGCAGCAGTGAGATCAGAGACCCAGAGCCCAGGCAGGGTGGGGTTTTTACCATAGTAGAGGTTAGGATGAGGGGATTTCCAGGGTTCAGGACCCTGATTGGCTGACATTTGTCTAGAGGAATAGGAAATGTTTGGAATGTCACTTATTTCCTCTTAGATGCAGGCCTGACTGGGTGGGGTCAGCTCATGGCTTTCCTCATTCCAGTGTTGCCTGCCAGAAGCTGTGTCTGGGCCTCTAACCCTATTATGGTATTTGTGGTCAAGCTGTTTTGGGAGCCCCCACATTACCACGCCAGAGAGGCCTTCATGGGGTCTTGATCACTGCCTAAAAAATTTCCTCCACAGCTCTTTTTTCTTGCATGCAGTAAATGTTCTGTCTTCTCTTCTGGCTCTGAACTAAAGGCAGAACCCTGCAAGTGAACACTGCTAGCCAGAAAGGCCAATTCTAGCCACACCCAGGCCAGACACCCAGGGATCCTGGGCAAGTAACTGCTGCTGGTCTGGGCATCTACTTCTCATCAGGAAATTGGAGTAATGAGAGCACCCAGCTTCCAAAACTATAGCAAACTTAAAGACTGCAGTTGGCTTTGGTGATTCTAGAATCAGGGAAGCCAATGGTTTCTTCTTCTTCTTTTTTTAATCATTTAGTTTTTATTTTCTGTACATTGGTGTTTTGCCTGCATCTAAGTCTGGGTGAAGGAATAGAATTACTTTGAGCTGGATTACAGACAGTTGTGAGCTGCCATGAGGGTGCTGGGAATTCAGCTCTAGTCCTGTGGAAGAGTAGCCAGTGCTCTTAACCACTGAGTCATCTCTCTAGCCTACCCTTGGCTCTTAAGACAAAATGAGAGAAGTTGACTTTATGGTTATGAAAAGGCTGAAGAAATCAGAAACGAGGAGATTGGCAGTTTCAGTGACTTCTGGGAGGGACTTCCTCATCAGACCTGTGTGAGGATTTGGCTCTTTTCTTACCTGACTTCTTGGAAAGCAATTTAGCTTTGAAAGACCCTAACCCTTCAGGCTTATACCCCCCAAGCCCCAGGAGAATGAGGAACTAAAAAGCTAGTTCCAAGGACAAACTGACTCAGCCATTACTCAACCACCCTTACCACAATGTATGGAGATTTATGTTAAGCTATGTTGCTCAACTCTGACTGGGATAATTGCAAGTGTTCCAGGAAAGACCACTGTAACCTTTGTGTAATCTTCACTCTTGCCCTGATATCCCCCTTGAGGTTCTGGGGAAAATTGTACATGTGGGCGTGATTGTACCTACCCTCTGATTAGGCCATAATCTTGTGAAAGTAGGCCCTAGACATGAACCAACAAGAACAAAATTGCATGGGAATTGTAATTGTATGGCTTCTGTGGGTTTTCCTTTTCCTTTGAAAGTACCCATGTGGCTACAGTAGGGTGTGACTCTTGCTCTTGAAAGGAGAGGAGCCCGATTGTACAGCCACATCAATAAACCTCTTGCTGTTTGCATCAACTGGACCAGAGTCTGGGTTCTTGGGGTGCCCACCCGAGAAGGTAGTACCATGGGTCTGGGGTCTATCAGCTTCAGCTGCCCACTTTAGCCTGAGTGACTCCATGCTGGTGTGGTCAGGTGGCCTTCCACAGGAGTCCATTGTGAGACCAAAATGAGCCATCTTATAAATAAGACCAAAACACTTTCACCCCAAAACTAAGACTTAAGATTTCTTTTAGGAATAGGCCATGAGTTACTGAAACCAGTCAGTCCAGATTCCAGAAACCAGCAAGTGTAAAGGTACAGAGTCACAAGGTAGTCACTGTGAGACCAAAATGAGCCATCTTAGAAATAAGACCAAAATGCCTTCACCCAAAAACTAAGGCCTAAGATTTCTCCTTCTAGGAATAGGCCAATAGTTACTGAAACAAGTCAGTTCAGATTCCAGAAACCAGGAAGTGTAAAAGTATAGAGTCACAAGATAGTCACAAGGTAATACCTGCCGGACTATGGAATGTCCTCTCCCTGGTTTCCAGGGTAACTGACCATAAAAATGCCCCCACCTAAGGGCAGCCAATGAGAAATGATGCTGGGCAACCACCCCATTAGGAGTAAGATTTTTCCCTTTAAAAGCTGAGCTTGCAGACAGGCGGGCACTTCCTCCAGCCTCCACTGCATTGGATGTATTGGATGAAGTCCCTGCCTAGGCTTGTATTGCTTTTGGATATCCAGAATTAAACCTTGCTTTTGCATTCCAGCATGCTCATCTTTGGTGGTCTCTCGGGGTTGCGATCTGGGCACAACAGTCACAAGGTAATGACTGCCGGACTATGGAATGTCCTCTCTTAGGTTTCCAGGGTAACTGACCATAGAAATGTCCCCACCTGAGGGCAGCCAATGAGAAATGATGCTGAGCAACCACCCCATTAGGAGTAAGATTAAGTCATGATTTCTAGAAAGCCCCTAGAAGCAAGCCAATCAGAATTGTACCTGTACTAGCACCCCTCAATGATGTAACTTTGTGGTTTTTGCCTCGAAAAACTGAGCTTGCAGAGAGGTGGGCACTTCCTCCAGCCTCCACTGTGTTGGATGTATTGGAAGAAGTCCCTGCCTAGGCTTGTATTGCTCTTTTGGATATCCCAAATTAAACCTTGCTTTTGCATTCCAGCATGCTCGTCTTTGGTGGTCTCTCTGGGGGGTCGCGATGTGGGCACAACATCCATCATAAAGGAAAGCCTTTTGCAAGTTTCTCATTTCTTTGTTAAGGCTTGAAGGAGATACTCTATGATGATTGTTTAATTAGCATACTATAATGACTTTTAAAAAGAAATGTGTGAGGTACATGTGAAGGACGTGTGAACACACATGTTCATGGTCATAGGTCAGAACCCTAAAGACACCATTCTGAGTGAAACAAGTCAGCCACAGCAGGATGAATCCTGCATGACTCTATTTATAGAAGATCCCTAAAGCTGTGCAAATCTTAGGAACAGAAAATAAATTAGTGATTGCCAGGGGCTGTGGAGGGCAGGAAGTAGGGAGCAGCCATTCACACGAGATGGTAAATAGGTTTGTTTTTCCCCACCTAACAGGTCAGAAGGACAGACTTGACCTCACAGTGTTTGTATCATACACTGGGTTGGGTAGACCTTATTCCTCACACCAGCAGTTCCAGACCACAAATTACCCACAGGTATGAAGGTGCTAGGTGTTGCTCTACTGGGAAGGGACAGCTAAGGGTACCTTGGGTTGCTGGGTTGTCCCTGTGTTTGCCTGCCTCTCCTGGGGCATGCTGGACAAATAGTCTAGGCAATCAATGACCCCAGATTCAGCAAGAGACCCTGTCTCAGAAAGGAATGTGGAAATGGCAGAGGAAGACACTGAAGTTGACCTCTGGCCTCATGCACTTTAACACATACACACAGGTACATGCACAGCACACATGCATGTCTGTGAAGCCACCTTCACACAAGAATCATTTGCTCTTACCTCACTCTGTTCTAGTTTCTTCTGGAGGTTTGGATTTTTAAACTTATTTTTCAGAGCAGAACCTGCATGTTCATAGCCCTTATTTTACCGGCTGCTACAGCCACAGCACCCAGTGCAGTTCATGGCAGCCGGATGCTGTCAAACAAAAGAGTCCTTCCTGCAAAGGACTGCTCCTGTCCTGTTCTCACCTGGACCACAGCCTGTAAGTCATTCTAATGAAGCCTATGTATATTTATATATTATAAGTGTCTGCATTCATTTGATCAGTTCTAGTAATACTTTAGAGAAACCTGATGCAGCTTGACTCCTGAGTGACTTAGATCCCATCAAAATGACAATCAAATTAATGACCATAGGTGGCCATGCTTTGAATCCATCCAGTGTAGGTGAGAGATATGAGAGACTGCAAATGAGCGGATGAGGAGGTAGATTTCTTACACAACTCTCTTGTTGGATGCTCAGAGCATGTCACTTTCCTTCACTTTCCTTACCCAACTGCATCTTCAGGACGGCCTTGTGGACTAAAGTCATATGGAGCTGGGGAGCAGGGTGACACTAAGTCCTTTCTCTGTATGGTGTCCCTGCTATTCTGGGATCTACTCAGAAGGCATGAGGACCAGCAGGTCATGAAAACCAGCAGGGGACAGGGCACAGGCTAGGATGTGACTGCAGGCCATGGATGTAGGGAGGGTGCCTGGTTGGGCTGGAGTAATGGAGGGCAGTTCCATATGATGGGGAGACCTCCTGGGATTGAGAACTGGAGCCACATATAGAATGGAACACCTGTTGCCTTCCAGGAGACAGCAGGACATCTGGAGCTGAAGGCATTCAGAAGGTATTCAGGGAGAAGGTGAGAAGATACCAAGGGACCAGGGGACCAGGCCTGACCAACAAGGATGTTTCACAGTTGTTGCCTCTAATGGTTTCAAATCATAACCCAAAGCACTGGAGTATGAGAATTGAACTGTGTAAAACTTGAAAAGTCAAACTATCTCCAAGTAGAAGAACATGAAATCCCCACACATTCCCTTTCCACATTCATACTGTGTGACCCCTGTTACTCCCTATTCTACTAGCCTCCAGGCCAATGAAAAACTGATTTGGCATAGGTTAGGTAACATATTTAATCAGCAACATACAGTATTTATATTAAATGAGCATCTGAACACACAGAGAGGGATCCCATAAAAGGACAATCTGAGGGTTCATCTGAACCAGGTCCATTGTGTGGCCTCCTGCTCTAGTGAGGGCCATAGACCCAGGTTTGCATATCCCTGGCTGTAAACACCTGGGATCTGAGGAGGGGCATGAAGTTCTCAGGCCATATACTACCCTGCAACCTAACCTAAGTTTTTTGTTAAGTGCAGGGTCACAGGTCAATGGGCACAGGCACAGCACCTTGAGAGATGGCAGATCTGGGTCCTGGCCAGAGTTAAGAGACTAGGCCTTACCCCTCACGGTACATGTGTAGCTGAGGGACCAATGAGGGATGGGCAAGTTCAAAAGGCAGACATTGGTTGCACTGAGGGTCAATGAGAAAGGCTAAGAAGTTAGTCAGCTGAGAAACTCAGAGACACAGTGACCACTGGGCACAGAGAGAAGATGGTAAGAACCAGGCTCTTCTCAGGTGCCACTTGCCCAGGAGGCAGTAGAGCTGTGGGACAACCAAGGTAGCTGAGAGGAATACAGGGCATGGGCAGGGGCATCCTCTGGCTAGTGATTCTTCCTGGAGCCCAGTGTGGAGAAGAAAGAAGGGGACCAGCAAAGTGAACATAAGAACAAACTTCTCTCCTGTGGGCCTGGGGGAGGCAAGGGAAACAGGAGCTGCAGGACCTGGGGAAAGATGAGAAGGGAGGTCAGAGACACAGAGGAGGGCCAGGCAGTGGGGGTGCTCTGGGGCTGCTCAGTTGACTCCTGATGCTGAGCTTCATATCTTATACCAGGACAGAACACCAACATGTGAGGAGAAGTTGGTGAGAAAAGATGGAGCAACTTGCCTCTGTACAAGTCACCTAGTGCTTCAACATAACATCTCTGGCTCCCTTGCTGAGCTGGCCCAGCAGCCCATTCTTGATAGATGACTGATTGTGAACAATGGTGACCTCTGGGCCCTGTGAACATTGTTGTAGCTGGAGCTCCTAAGGTGGTAAAGGAAGTGACATGGACATTTCTGGAAAGGTTGTCCCACCCTGCACATATCTGAGTGCAGTTGCTGGGGAGGGGTTGGAATTGATTTCAAAGAAAATGGCACTCCTTCCTGATGGACCTCTCATGTGCTCACCATGTCTAAGATGATATTCTTCTGATTCCTTCTGTTCAAGTACCATGTCCTCTAATCCTTTGAACTGAGGATGGGGAAGGAGAGAGACAAGAGTGACCAGCCCCAGCCCTGAGAATTCCCCTTCCACTCTGGCTCAGCTTTTTTTAGCCTGGGGCAACACTGGGACCTGAGTGTGTGTGTAGGACTAGCCCTCTCCACTGGTCACAGTCAGTGACTACCACAGGGATTCCTTGTGCCATAGAGTTTGAGTGAGATCTTAGAAGATGGCCTTTTCTATCTATCTAACCCACTTTTACTTTTTAAAAACAAAAACAAATCTGAAATTAGTTCCCTTTTCTTTAGCTTATCTACTGATGCTAGGATGGAAGGATATAAAGCTTGCCCAGGCCAGCCCCAGGGGGAGAGCAGGTCCACTGGAGATTACTCCACCCACTCAGTCCCTGGGGTAAGCTGTTCTTGACTTGATGTGATACACTATCTCCCAGAGGATGGAGTCACTGCCTTGGTACGTTTTCTGTGGGTAGTGTTGCCACATTAAGGCAGCTCATATGCCTCCAGTTGTTTGGAAGTCATAGCAGGCCCCAAGTGGACGTCTTCTGTGCCCAGAGTACCTGGAATATTTCCTCATTCTGCAGAGGAAGAACAGAACACACCTTAACCTTCTGCTTACCACAGGCAAGCTTCCCCACGCACGACACCCCATGTCAGTCCCCTCACTCAGCTGCCATGGCTGAGTCAATACACTGAGCACAGTTATGGCTCTTGGTTTCATCCTGTGGGAGTTGGTCTTCTCTTTCTATCATGTGGGATCCAGGAATCTAACTGGAGTCTTCATGATGAGTGGCAAAACCCTTTTCTGGCTGAGTCATCTCCCCAGCCGAAGGACATCCTTTTTTTTTTTTTTTTTTTTTTTTGAGATCCTTCAACTGATTGGATCACATTAAGGAAGCCAAGTTGCTTTACCCAAAGTCCACAGACTTTATGTGAACTCCAAGTTGACAGGCAAATTTGGCCACCACAATAGGTAATCTATAAGAATATCAAACCTTGGGGAGGTGGGTAACTCTGTAAGTTGTCAAGACACATTTTAAAGCTATAGTTGTTATGGACTGAAGTGTCAGCTCAAATATAGGTACATTGATTCCATGGGACAGATAGATCCATGGGTATGCATGCTTCCAGGTTCACCCAGGAAGTGAAAACACTGCACAGTGGAGAAAACCCTGGCTTTAGGAATAGCATGAATCTAACTGGATCTGGATGTATTAGTTACTTTACTGTTGCTATGATAAAACACCATGACCTTGGCAATTTACAAAAGAAGAGTTTTTTTGGGAATTATGGTTGCAGAGAGACAAAATCCATCATGGCAGGAAATTGTGGCATAGGAGCAGGAAGGTGAGAACTCACGTCTGCAACAGCAAACATGAAGCAAAGTCAGAGACCTAGAAGTGATGAGGTTTCAATTCTCAGTCCCTATCCCCCATGAAAGCTTCTTCCAGCTAGGCTACACCTCCCAAACCTCCCAAATAGTGCCAACTTTTTGCAACTGAGTGTTCAAATATCTGATTCCATGGGGGACATTCTCATTCAAACCACTAGAAACTCAACTAGATGTTGTTGGTTTTTACTCTTTTGGGGGGCCCGCAACATAGCTCCCTAATAAATCACACATGAGTTTTATTCTTAAGTATAAATGCCCAGCCTTAGCTTGGCTTGTTTCCAGCCAGCTTTTCTTAACTTAACCCATCTATCTTTCGCCTCTGGGCTTTTACATATTTCTATGTCTGTATGTCTTTTCTTTCCTTCTTACGCCATGTCTGGCAATTTAGCTGGGTGACTGGCCCCTAAGTCCTCCTCCTTCCTCTCTCATTCCTTCTTCCTTTCTCCCAGATCTTTCTATTTCTTCTCTCTGCATGCCAGCCCCACCTATCCTCTCTCCTGTCCTACTATTGGCCATTCAGTCTTTATTAGACCATCAGGTATGTTAGACAGGCACAGTAACACATATTGGTGAAATTATTAAGGCTACTCCATGTAGTTAAAAGGAGATTTATTTAATGGCGTAACTTACAAATTAAGGGATAGGTAGGTCACGGGGTCTGGGGAAGGTGTATCACAGTCCAGCGGTGTTCTCTGGAGCTCTGCTTTGTCCACCTCCACCATCCAGGGTCCTGGAACGGAGAGAGTGTCCGCTGATCCAGATCTCGGGTTCCCAGGCACCTCCCTTGGCCCCGCCTTGTAGGCATGACAGTTGCTGAAGTCTCAATGGAGGTTGGAACTTCCAGATCAAAGCTGGAATGGTTACCCACGACATCTCCCCCTTTTTGTCTAAATAAGAAAGTTCTAACCTAATACAAGACTATATATAAAGGAATGGTTATCAAATATTGTCCAGGAATAATGAGGGATAATGACCTAGATAAGATGGAACTACAACCAATGCAAACAATATCAAGCAAGAAACACATACTAAAATCCAGAGAAGTATCGAGCATAGGTAAATGGCATGTTACAAAGATCATTCCAAAAGGTGTCCTATCCTAAAGAACCTGAATCTAATACTTAATATGTTCTATCTACTAAGTTGTAACTATAACTGCTAGTCTTCAATCACATCAAAGACCTGAGAAGGAATATAATGGTACCTGAGAAATGGTAGATGGATGCAAGCAACTTTCGGGAAACTTGCAAGAGTAGACTGAGACAGCTGGCAGCCTGCACAGTCACCTAATGTTTCTCAGCATTGTTGGTGCATTCAAGTTGGCTACAGGCCTAAAGTATCTGACAGACCATTTTCAGAAGCAGGAATTCTGAAAGACCATCTTACCCTGTCTTGGCAGAGTACAGTGGTCGCTTTCCTTGTGTCCCGCTTGTCCAGAAAGGATAGCATTGCATTTGTACTGTCAGCTGTCGAGGCAAGGGCAGTTCTTTGCCCAGTAGGCCATTTTGTGCCAAGAAGACAAACTTCCAAATCGAAATGTCTAGAAGCCCAACATTCTCTCGGGATCAAATTGGTGCAGCCAGGAGCAATTGTGTCTCACATCGACAGAATTCTAAGTTATTTAAGTGCCATATTCTCTAGGTCTATGAAGTGTTTGAAGATTACCTGTCCATCTGACCTATGTATCTGTAAATCTGTATAACCTAACTAACATAACTATAGAGATGACAAGCATAGGTGACTATAAATCTATAAGTCTTATCTACCAAAATAACCTAAGGACTAAGGCTTCACGTAAACAAGGTAGACAGTCTATAAGCAAGTGTATGGTAAAGAACAATGACTTCAAAATTGTGACAATACACAAGATGTTATAACAGAGGTAGGAGTGTATAGTGTGATATGCAATATGACAATAATCTTAAATATATATCAATATTTATAACAGAGGTAGGAGTATGTAGTGTGATATGCAATATGACAATATTCTTAAATATATATCAATATACCGAATATCCTAAACAGAAGTAGAACATACATAAAGTATGACAGATATAAATTTACATTTGTATCAATATACAAATATTTCAAATAAGAGTAGAAATATATGTACATTATAACAAGTACAGTTCTGTATTTGTATCAATATACAAATTATCTTAAACAGGAATATAAAAATAGTTTACATTTGTATCAACATATAAGAATCCATAACAGTGCAAATTACAGTGCAAATTATTTAAGGCTGCTATTTTACTAAATTTGTTTACTAGTATACACAATAATCTACCATAATGTCTTATACCTATCCATTCCATTTCTTCTTTTCCTTTTTTTTTTTTTTAGAATACTGAGTTTAATATTTCCTTCCACCCCCAACCCTATAACCATCATCCATAACCCTGAGAATTATGAAACCTAAGGGAGAAGGGGCGTCGTTTTCTTAGAATTGCTTCCTGCTGTTTGGGGGTGATGTTATCTCTGTTGGGTACTGTGAGAAAGCTCAGATAGTTAAATCTCAGTTAGACTAACTGTAGGTTCTGCAGCAAGTCTTAGAGTAATGGGTAAGATTGTCTGAAATTCTGGTAAGAAGTGTAGTATGATGATGATTACCATGGCATCATTCTGGATTGGGTAGAGTTGTTGTTGGGGCCCCATCTTCCTTCTGGAGACTTCTGAGATTGCTATTAGAAAAACTTATTTGTTATCAAAATGGAAGATTTGGATTTAAAGAGGACATAGCATGTAAGAAAGGATTCTGAGAAATCAAGAGTAAGCATGGAGAGAATTAGAATCTAGAAGACAATGGTCCCTTTTTATTGGTTTCCTTCTGTCCCACACCAGAGGGCTCTTCTGATATGGGACTGAAGAATCTCTCAAACTTTTCTTTTAGCAATGTGCTTGGGTTTAGAGAAGGAGTGAGCCAATTCCATCTCCAAAGCCAGCTTGGCTTATAATTGAATTGGAACCACAACTTTTCTAGATTGATAGAGAGATAGATGTTAGACTGTGAGATTTTACCATGTGTAGATTGGTACCAATAGATTCTTTCTTTCTGCTGTAAACATCCGGATATCCAAGGCCTTATGATTTTTGGAAGATGGTATTTCCATTATCCTGGAAAGACAAAAACAGAACCCTACCCCAACCTTGATTGTTAATTTTTTCTTACAACTTGTAGAGATGTCACATTGGTGGATGATCTTTTACTTCACCTCATCAAGGGTTTTTTCCTGTTCAAATCGAATTTTTATTAATTTTGTTGGTATCCATAGCTTTTCTTCTCCTGCAGAAACAAAGGCAAAACCCCTTACCCAATGTAGAACATATCCAGGTTTCCATTCTGAGGTCAGCACATCCTTGAAATAAACCGGTTGGTTTAGCTCAGGAGTTTTGTCTGTCGTCCAATGTCTCTCTGCAGCTGTTGTTCTTTTCTCATCAGCATTGAGAAAATTCAAGGTTAATAAAGTACTATGCAATCTATTTCTAGGAGTCATTGTTACCTGTTGCTGTTTATTTAGCATATCCTTTAAAGTTCGATTGGATCTTTCTATGACTGCTTGGCCTGTGGGATTGTGTGGTATACCTGTAACATGCTTTATATTGTAATAAGCAAAGAATTGTCTCATTTTATTGGAGACATATGCTGGGGTATTGTCTGTCTTAATTTGTACAGGTATCCCCATGATGGCCATAACTTCTAATAGGTGTGTAATCACAGAATCAGCCTTTTCAGAACTCATAGGAGTTGCCCATTGAAATCCTGAATAGGTGTCAATGGTATGATGTACATACTTTAATCTTCCAAATTCTGCAAAATTAAACACATCCATCTGCCAAATTTCATTTCTTTGTATACCTTTTGGATTGCTCCCTGCAGGTAATGGAAGTTGGTTATAGATGGAACAAGCAGGACATTTTTTCACAATATCCTTAGCCTGTTGCCAAGTGATGGAGAAATCCTTCTTCAAACCTTTGCTATTTACATGGCATTTCTTATGAAATTCTGAGGATTCTAGCACATTACCTATTAGTAACTGATCAATCTCATCATTACCTTGTGCTAGAGGTCCTGGCAGACCTGTATGGGATCTGATATGTGTTATATATATAGGATGTTCCCTTTTTCTGATGATTTCCTGCAATTGTATGAATAATGAAGTTAATTCTGTATTATCAGGAATAAATTCAGCAGTTTCAATATGTAAAACAACTCTCTCTGCATATTGAGAGTCAGTGACTATATTGAGGGGTTCTGTGAAGTCCATCAGTACCATAAGAATGGCATACAGTTCTGCTTTTTGTACAGAGCTGTATGGACTTTGTACCACTTTACTTAAGTCTCCTGATTTATATCCTGCTTTCCCTGATTTATTTGCATCAGTATAGAATGTGAGGACTCCAGAAATTGGCTTTTGTCGTACAATGTGAGGAAGGACCCATTCGGTCTTCTTTATGAATTCTATTCTCTTGCTTTTGGGATAGTGGTTGTTAATCTCTCCCAAAAAGTTACTGCAGGCTCTCTGCCAGTATTCATTATCTTTCCATAGTGATGAAATTTCTTCATTAGTTAAAGGTACTACAATTTCTGCTGGGTCCATTCCTGTCAACTGGCGAAGTCTTAGTTTACCTTTTTGAATCAAATCAGAGATCTTTTCTATATAAGTCTTTAATTTCTTATTTGGTTTATGTGGTAGGAATATCCATTCCAATATAATATCTTCCCTCTGCATCAAAATACCTGTTGGGGAATGTCTGGAGGGGAATATGACAAGAATGCATTTAAGTTCTGGATCCACACGATCCACATGTGCTTCTTGAATTGTCTTTTCTACTAGAGCCAATTCCTTCTCAGCTTTGGCTGATAATTCTCTTGGACTATTTAATTCTTTGTCCCCTTCTAGAGTATTAGCCAAATTTTGTAGTCCATCTTTGGGTATTCCCATGATACCCAGTAAGTTGGAAATGCTTCCTAATAACTTTTGAAAATCATTAAGAGTCTTCAATCGATCTCTCCTTAGCTGTACCTTTTGGGATCTAATTTTTTGTAGCTCTATCTTATATCCTAAGTAGTTAATAGAATCTCCTCTTTGTATTTTTTCAGGAGCAATTTGCAGCCCTCAGTGAGGCAAAACTTTTTTTACTTCTTCAAACATGCTTTCTAATGTATCTAACTTTGGATCAGCTAATAGGATATCATCCATATAGTGATAAATTATGGATTGTGGAAACTTTACACGAATTACCTCCAATGGTTTCTGCACAAAGTATTGGCACAAAGTAGGGCTGTTTAACATTCCCTGTGGGAGGACCTTCCATTGATATCTCTTGACTGGCTGAGAATTGTTATAATTAGGTACTGTGAAGGCAAATTTTTCTCTATCATTTTCTTGTAAGGGTATGGTAAAGAAACAGTCTTTTAAGTCAATAACTATTATAGGCCATTCTTTAGGTAGCAGAGAGGGCAAGGGCATCCCAGTCTGTAGGGAGCCCATTGGCTGAATTACTTTATTAATAGCTCTCAGATCTGTCAGCATTCTCCAATTACCAGACTTTTTTTTAATAACAAATACAGGAGAATTCCAAGGGCTGGTAGATTCTTCAATGTGTTGAGCATTTAACTGCTCTTGAACCAGCTGTTCTAAAGCTTGTAGCTTCTCTTTTGTCAAAGGCCATTGTCCAACCCAGACAGGTTTATTAGTTAGCCATTTTAAAGGTAAGGCAGTTGGTACTTCTGAGAGTTCAACAACAGTTGTGCTATGTTTGTGAACAGCCTGAATGGTTGGTGCCTGATTTTTATAGCATGTGATGATATTATTCCTAGAAACATGCATTGGTCTGTATTCTTTTTCTGAAAGTGTAGAAATTTTAATCTGGGTATTCCACTGTTGTAACAGATCTCAGCCCCAAAGATTTACTGCTACATTTGCTACATATGGCTTCAGTCTTCCTCTCTGTCCTTCTGGCCCTATGCATTCAACCCATCTCGAACTCTGTTTTATCTGAGATAGGGTGCCAATCCCTAAAAGTTGGACATCTACCTCTTGAAGAGGCCAGTTTGGATGCCATGATTTTGGTGTAATTATAGTCACATCTGCACCTGTGTCTACCAGTCCCTCCATAACCAGGCCATTAATTCGAATTCTAAGCTTTGGTCTTTGATCATTTATGGAAGTCTGCCAAAATATTTGTTTTATAGTGTTCTTTGTAAACTGTGATCCATCCATCAGAGCTGTTTTATCATCCATTGCAGTATCGGTTTTTACATTAGGCAGTGGTTTTTTCAGTTGTCTTGGAGAAGAATTTCTTCCACAGTGGCTGGGAATGTTCGTACTACATTTGATTTGGGGGCCTGCAAGAGGCCCCCTGAGGCGTTTCCCGCCAGTAAAGGGTTACCTCGTATATCTATTTTTGATCTGCACTCACTGGTCCAATGTCGGCCTTTGCCATACCTTCTACATAATCCGGGAGGTGGTTGGGGTCTCCTGTTTAGGCTATTCCTAAAAGGAGTATTACTCCTAGGAGTACCCCATGTACAGTTTTTACTTATATGACCTGGTGTACCACATTTAAAACATTTGGTAACACGGGGCCTTCTTTCACCTCTGGGATTTGTCTCTCCTATCCAAGCCTCATTACTGTAGTTACGAGACTCAACACCATTAGTATACTGAATCCATTATTCCAAAGGAGCTGATCTGATCTTTAATGGTGTAAGTATTCTTCTGCATTCTGCATTAGCATTGTCGAACACCAAGGACTCAATTAATACTTTTCTTAATTCTTTATCTGATACAGCTCTTGTTATAGCTGTGTTCAGTCTTTGTAAAAAATCAGTGAAGGGCTCGTGTGGTCCCTGAAATATCTTTGTGTATGCTTCAGTTGGTTTTCCAGGTTCTGGAATTTTTTCCCAAGCATTTAGAGCTGCTGTACGGCATAGGGATATTGTATGTTCATCATAAATGGCTTGTACATTTTTGTCAGCGAAACATCCCTCACCAAGTATTTGATCTTGGGAGATCACAAAACCTCTGAGTTTACCTTGTTGTTCTAAATTTTTTGCCTCTTCTCTCAACCAGCCTTTCCACTGTAGCTGCTGACTATATTCTAGAACAGCTGAAATTAACTGATGCTAGTCATCTGGGATGATTCTATGTGAGGTAGACCACGAATTTAACAATTGTTTTACGTATGTGGAGTGTATCCCATACGTAACTACTGCTTCCTTTATATTTTTAAAGTCCCTTGTTGAAATTGGTTGTAATGTATATGTATTATATGGCTCGGGATGTGTGTCATCCGCTGGCTTTTCATGGATGATAACAGGATAAGCCATTGTGTGAGAGCCATTTGGAGATGTTACAACCTCTATGGTCTTGCCCTTCTGCTTATTAGGTCCCTTGTCATGTTTACTGAGAGTTTCTTCTAAGGCCTGCAAACGAGCACCTAGGGTCTGTTCTATGGAGTGAACCTCCTCTCTGGCAAGGGACTCCAGATTTCTCATGGAATCATAGAAGTTTTTATGTTCCTCAGAAACACATGATTCCATGGACCTTATCTTATCAATTAATGATAATCTTTCTTCCTTATATAGTGTCTGGAGAGTTAGTGTTCTGTCCATTAAATATTCACATTTATTATCAATAAGATCAATTTTTGGTACAAGCCTGTTTTGTAAATCCTGATCAGCAGATTCCAGAGAAAGAATCTTTTTCTCTAAGGTCTCATGGTTATCCTTTAAAGCAGATTCCAGAGATAGAATCTTTTTCTGTAAGCCTTCATTGTTAGTTTTGAAAGCCTGTAAATCCTGGTTAGCAGATTCCAGAGAGAGAATCCTTTTCTCTAAGGTCTCATTGCTATCCATTAAAGCAGATTCCAGAGATAGAATCTTTTTCTGTAAGCCTTCATTGCTCTCGCTTAAAGCCTGTATCAGTCCCAATAATGACTCATCTTTGTTCTTGTTTTTAAACCAGTGTTTGAACACTGTGTGGATTATTACAATGAATGCCAAAATGGTACAGGCCAGATATGCCTTAGGAAGATCGTATATTTCCAGGAAGATGTCATTCATCATACAGGCAAAAAGGTTTTCAAATTATTGTGAGGTAATGTTGTCAGCCATATTACAAGAATTACTCAAAATTTGTTAGTCAATTTTAAGGTGTAAAATTATCAGGTACTTTTACTTACCTTTTGTGGTTTTGGGGGGGTGTAGTAGCACTTTTCAGTCAGCAGGTGGCAATGGTACAGCTCCAAAGCAGGGCCTGCTGGTGATCTTGGCTGACTGCAGCTCCCTGGAGTCAAGACGGTGGGAGCCCGAGCTGGTGCCAGCACTCAGGAAGCCAGGGAGTGCCTCTTTCGCTGGTCTCGGGGCTAAGCTAGGGAGCTGAGACCGGACTAGCTGCTCCCTTTTTCGGGAATGGAACCGTGTAGGTGTTCCCTGGTTATATGGAACTTTGCAGGCGGGTTTAGGTACCCACTAGCCTGGGAGGAGGCTGAGGGCATGAGCCACCCAGGCCTTTGGAATTTGCCCCACGTTGGGCACCAGATATTGGTGAAATTATTAAGGCCACTCCATGTAGTTAAAAGGAGATTTATTTAATGGCGTAACTTACAAATTAAGGGATAGGTAGGTCGCGGGGCCTGGGGAAGGTGTATCACAGTCCAGTGGTGTTCTCTGGAGCTCTGCTTTGTCTACCTCCACCATCCAGGGTCCTGGAATGGAGAGAGTGTCTGCTGATCCAGATCTCCGGTTCCCAGGCACCTCCCTTGGCCCCGCCTTGTAGGCGTGACAGTTGCTGAAGTCTCAATGGAGGTTGGAACTTCTAGATCAAAGCTGGAATGGTTACCCACTACAAACACACTTTCACAGAGTTAAACAAATGCAACATAAACAGAAGTAACACACCTTAAAATAACATTCCCCAACGACTGTGGTGATAAGATGCTCTAAGCAAAGCACATCTGTAGTGCCCCAGAAAGGAAAAAGTGCCAAGTCCTCCTGTGGGTTCTGTGGTCAGCCTGAGTTTTCTTTCATCTTCCTACTGGCTTGGCTGGTTCCTGAAAGAGCAGATGGATGGGAAGGTCTCATCTGCAGTGTTTGTAGCCTGTCTTCAGTCAGTCCTTCCGCAGGCAGTAGATAGTCGTCCTTGTCAATGTGTCCATTCCTCAGGGGTGTCCCCATCACTCCTGCATTCACAAGCTGACCATGGCCCTCCTGCTTTCAGTAGTGTTTCCTTACCCTGAGCACAAACACGAGGTCACTGTCTGAGCCTTTGTCACAGGAGCCTGATGACACCCCATCCTTGCGTGGTCTCTAAACCCCTTGAGTTCCTTCTCTGTGTCTTCATTTGTGGATGATTCCTCAGTCTCATGTCCAACCACGCCCTGTTGCTCTAGACTCTCTAGCTCATGTCTGCCTGTTGTTCTGGCCCAGTCCCCTGGAGTGGTTGAGCAAGGTGTGCCAACAGCACAGTGACATTCCTTCAGTCTCCAAGGCCAGCACAGCACCCTGCCTGTGATCTGGAATCACCTCCACCCTAGCTGATGCACCTGTGCTTATTACCTGTGGCTTGGGAAGGGCTCCCTCTGCTGGGAGAGGACAGAATTGCTGGACAAAGTTCATCTCTGTGTAAGAGAAACATCATAGGGAGAAGACTGCATCTCAAAATCTTCCCATACCAGGGAGCTGATAAGGGCAAGTTGGTTAGGATATATTAGTGTCTGTCAGCCATGATGTGGATAAATACTAATTGGAGGACAAAAGACCCATCCTTTCCTCCCAGGGGACATTCTGAGCCTCTACCTGGGATAAGCAACTCTAGGGACCCAGCTAAGATTGGCAGCAAAGTGTCAGAGCCAAGAATAGGTGAGTCACAGGTTTCTACTGCCACCCACCTCACTCAGGCCATGTCATGCATGCCTCAATTTCTTCATCTGTGAAATGGGGTCTGCAGTCTAGCCTAATGATGCAGTACCTAGTGGCTTAGGATCACTATTACTACATTGACCATAACCAAAGGCAAGTTGGGGAGTGTTTATTTGTCTTACACTTCCACATTATAGTCCATTACTGAAGAAAGTCAGGACAGGAATTCAAACAGGGCCAGATCCTTGAGGCAGGAGCTGGTGCAGAGGCTGTGGAGGGTTGTGGTATACTGGCTAGCTCTCAAGGCTTGCTTTGGTACACTTTCTTACACAACCCAGGACCAAAAGCTCAGGGCCAGCTCCACCTACAATAGCCTGGGCCCTCACCAATCAATCACTATTAAGAAAATACCTTAGATGCTCGCCTGCATCACAATCTTAGGGAGTCATTTTTAATTGAGGCTCTCTCCTTTCAGATGACTCCAGCCAGTGACAAGTTGACATAAAACTAGCCTGGTAATGTCTGCCATGGGCCTAGGAGTGGAAATTGGTTTGTAGATTGCTGGCCTAGCATGTGCGAAGCTCTGGATTGGATCTTTAGCCCCACATAGAACTGGGCATGCTGATGGAATCCCAGCACTAGAGAAGCTGGGGCAGGAAGATCAGGAATTCAGAGACATCCTCAGCTTCAAAGTGAGTTTGTGGACAACTTCATGAGACACTCTGAGAGAAAAAGAAAAGAAGGAAGGAAGGATGGGAGGAAGGGAAGAGGAGAAAGGAAAATGTCTAATGTGGTGCAGGTGTTCCACATGACTATGGTGGGAAGAAAAGAATCTGCCTTGTGGTTTTCAAAAAGAAAAAGGACATATTGATCTGGTCTTCAGGACACAGGGTGCTGCCATCATGAGGGAATATATGACTGCCCTCAGAAAAGCTAAGGGAATGTGCTACAAACATGGCCCCATGGGTACTGAGACTCCAGGGCCAAAGACAACGTAGCCAGAAGCCCCAGCTTCCCTTGCTAGACTCAATCATGGCTTATATGATCTTGATCACAAACATCTGAGGGCTGTGGGCTTGTTTTCCAGGAGAAGAAATTTAGCCCAGGTGTGCCTTGCCTGGAGCACCCCTAGGGCTTCGGTTCTCAACCTTTGGTTTGTGACCCACTTGCAAACCTCTATCTCCCAAAAGAATTACATTACAATCCACAACAGTAGTAAAATTACAGTTATGAAGGAGCATCACAAATGATTTTATGGCTAGGGGTCACGACAACATAAGGGATAGTATTATAGGGTCACAAGCATTCAGAAGGTTGAAAGCCACTGCCCAAGATCCAGGGGGTTCAGCTAGGATCCTCATGGAAACCTGGTGGAGTGGTGGTGATCAGGGCACACAGGGAGTCCTGAAGAGGGCTAGCCTGAAGAAACAGAGCACCTGGTGAAGTAGGCACCTGTTTCCAGGGAGGTTAGCTCCTGGCCCAGCTGCAGAAGAACTGGGTGTCTCATGCCTTACTCTCCCCACCCCTGCTTCAACCTGTGATAAGTTCTCCACCCTGCCCCCTCAGGACTACATTTTAAGGAAGCAGCCAGCTCAAAGGCTCTGCACTATGGCTGACCCTCCTTCCAGGCCACTCCCAGTCACTCTGAGAGCTATACGTCCTGGTTTCTACGAAGATGAGAACAGGAGACTCTGGACCATTACATTCCTGATCTTTAAACCCTTCTATGTAACTCAGAGCAGGGTAAGTTTGTGGGCTCCAGGGAGGCTGTACCCCGACTATAGTCCTTGTGAGTGTATGTGTGTTGGAGGGCTGTTATTATCTTGTCAGAAAATAGCTGATACCGGTCTGTGAACAGGACCATGTCCTCACCCATGCACAAGCCACAGGAGTCCCTGCTTGGAGGCCCCACAGGCACAAGCTTATCCACAGATGGTGGGGGCCCTTGTGGTGAGGCCAGACTAACGAGTAGAGGGCCCAGTCAGAGGGAGCATGCTGAGAGAGCTTACAAACAGCATAGGTGTTAGGCTGGGCTTTGTGGGATGAGTAGGAGTTCTCCAGTTCAGAAACAAGGCATACACTTGGAAGGAGCAGATGGGAATGGAAAGCACTAGCTTCTGATTCTTCTGCACATAATGACACACCTGCTGTTGTTGTCCCCAAACTTGAATGTCCTGGGGAAGCATTTAACAGATAAGGGTCCTTACCCTGGAAACTGACTGGGGCCCTGTGGGAAGTCCTAATGGGTTAGTGGATCTGCTGACGACATAGATAATCACTCTGAAAACTGCTTTGGGCTGTGGTTTTAGACCACGATGGAACCTGGGAGGTCAAAATGCTCTGTAAAGCAGCAAAAGCATTTCTAGGCATCAGAAGTCCTCCAAAGGACCAGAGATGTCACTTGAGGGCAAAGTCATTGTGTTGGTATGGCAGAGACTATGGATCCCTTCCATGGTACCAGGGTGAGGGCTGTTCCCTCTTATACCTGAAAAAATGGCTGAGGTGCCCATGAACATGGCAAAGTGGACACTGGCCTCTGGTTTCTCCCAGTTTCCCTCAGTCCTACCGGTTAAAGAGTATGGCAGGCTTACCCTGTCCCTACCCAGAACTCCCCAGCCTGGGGTCTGTGCCTCCTCCTGCCGCCTCCTCCCTCCCCACCCCTGCCTCCTCTGGCTCAAATATAACTCAGTCATTTCTTCTATGTCTATGGTCCAGGCCACCCCACTTGGTTGGCCTCTCCTCTCCCCTCTCCTCTTTCTTCTCCTTCTCCTCCCCTCTCTCCTCTCCTCACATGGCCAGCCTCACAGTCATGTTCACTCTGGACTCTCCAGATGTCTCTGCCTCTGGCTGTGCTCTTCCTTTTATCTACAATAAGCCTTCTCCTCCACCATACCTGGGAGCAGTCAAGTGCTTCCTTTTTTTCTTTTTTTCTTTCATCTGGTGCTGACATGATATGATAATGGACCTCAGTTTGTCCCAGGTTTGAAACCTAACAACGGGTAGTTTACCTATTGCACCATTTTAATAAAATCAAGTAGATAAGTGCTTTTCTTTAAACCTATACCAATTAAAGGATGGAAAGGTTTTGTACCAAATATTTTCAGTTTAAAAAAAAAACAGAAAAGAATTCTGTTGGTGAGGGTGTAAATGAAGTGACTTCCATGGGAAACATTGTGTAGTCAATTAAATTCAAATAGAGTCACGTGCCTCCTTGACATCTCGGGTTAAAGTGGCTATTGGCTCCAAGTGTGCATGGAGGGGCAGGTGTGGCAATCAGAAGAGCTGCTGACAGCTGAGTGTAAAAGGGGCGGGGCTAATCTGATGGCTGCTGTGAGAGAGAACCTGAGGTCCCTAAGCAAAGCTGTGGCTAAGGGACACATGCACAGGAAGTGCCCCCTGGAGTGGCACTTGAACTCACTTTGTGGTTCAGGCAGGCCTGGAACTTGTGATCCTCCTGCCTCAACCTCCTGAGTAGTTTGGGATCCCAGTTTGCAACACCAGGCCCAACATTGATCTTCTCTCTTTCTTCCTTCCCTTCTTCCTTTATTCCCTCCTATGTCTGTCTGTCTGTCTGTCTGTCTGTCTGTCTCTCTCTCTCTCTCATTTAGTACACTAAGAAGTAGGTTTACATTGTTACATTTTTACACAAACACACACACACACACACACACACACACACACAAACAGCAGACGCAGGCACATCTCTCTAAGTTCAAGGCCACATTGGCCCATATAGCCAGTTCCAGCCTAGCCAGGTCTACACAGAGATCATGTCTCAAATAAGCACAGAGATCATAAGCAAATAAATGAACCTTGAAAACAGAGCCCTGTGAGCCCGAGTTTGGATCCCAGCAGCCACATGAAAAGCCTCCTGTGGCTTTGTTGCCTGTGACTTCAGTGCTGTGGGGGCGTCGACACAATCCCTGCTTCAAAGGCTTAAGGGGAAAGTGACTGAGCAGACACCTGAGTTCTCCTTTGGCCTTTTCAGGCTGGCACATATGTGTATCACACACACTCACATGCTCTCACACTCACATCACACATACTCCACTCACACAATCTCACTCTATCACCAACACACACTCATTACTAATTCTCACATTCAACTCACACACTCTCATAACTCACTCACTCACTCAGTTACAACACCCACTCTCTTACACTAGGCACACTGTCACACTCTCTTACTCTCTCTCACACTCACATTCTCTCACACATTCACACTGTCTCACATTTTCTCACTCATACTTTTACACTCTCTCTCACACTCTCTCACTCTATCTCTCATACTCTCACACAATTTCACACACTGTTACACACTCATTTACACTCTCTCACACAATCACTCTGACACTCACTCTCTCACACACACTCACACTCTCACATGCTCACAGTGTCTCTCACACACACTCTTTCTTACGAATAGCACTACCTCTCACATACACTCTCACTCTCTCATGCTCTCACACACACTCTCTCACACACTCATGCACTGTATTTCTCTTGCACTCTCACTCACTCTCTCACTTTCTCACACATTACTCTAACACACAATCTCTCTCACAGTCTCTGTCACACAAACACTGTCACAGTCTCACTATCACTCACATTCACACACTCTCACATTTCCACAAGTCACATTTACATACTCTCATATTCTTTTACAAACACACAAACACTCTCATATTCACTCACAACATCCACACACTCACCAGTGTGTGTTTGCATGTGTGAATGTATGTATGTTTGAGTGTATGTATGTGTGAGTGTGTGTATTTGTCAGTGAGTGTGTGAGTGATTGTGTTTGTGTGAGTGTGTGTGTGAGTGTGTGTGTATGAGTGAGAGTATGAGTGTGTGTGTATGAGTTCCCACATACACTGGAGGTTGGGACAGGACCTTCTCAGTGTGATCTCAGCCAGGATCAGCAGCTTTTTCAATCAGAGGCCTCAGAGGGAAACTTTGATTTTGCAGGCACTGAGGACTTGGGAACATTCCCTGAGCCACCTTAGTGCAAAGCATCCAGATATAATGGTCGTTTTGAATAAAACTTTATTTACTACAAAAGCAGGTGTCTAGTCAGGGTGGGCCCTTGTCCCTTCTTGGATTTCCCCTTTCCTCCCAACCTAAAGTCAGAATACACACAGAGGGGCAAATCTCACAAAAAATTTAGGGCAACAATCATGAAGTGATCTGCCACAGTGTCACAGGTGAGGGTGTGCATCTTCAGCTTATAAGAATGCAGGGATTTCTCAGGAAGACAGGAGGACATTGGTAGGGAGTCTGTGACACGTTTTCTGCTTTGTGGTCACACCTGACACTTGGTTATGGTTATAGCAACATTTTTCTCTTTCTGTTTTGTTTTTGTTTGTTCATTTTCTTTGAGACAAGATTTCTCCATATAACAGTCCTGGTTGACCTGAAACTCATTCTGTGGACCAAGCTGGTTTCCAACTCGGAGATCCACCTGCCTCTGCCTCTTGAGTTCTGGGATTAAAGGCTTGCATCACAATGCCTGGATGTAGTGACTTTTTCACTTCATGGCTTTTTATGCTGGCTCAGGTTTATAGTTTGCATTTATTAAAGACAGGTGAAGCTCTCCATCAATACTACATTGTATTTCTTTTGGTAAAGACATTGACCTGGGCACATGAGTGTGTGTGTGTGTGTGTGTGTGTGTGTGTGTGTGTGTGTGTGTGTGTGTTTGTATTGGGATCCTTTTGAATGTTCAGGTGAGCTGCTCTAACTCTCTCCACCTGGTCCCCTTGAGGCAGCATCTTTCTCCAAATCTGGAGCTAGACTCGCAGCCAGGAAACCCCAGTGATCTTCCCGCCTCAGATTTCCACAGCACTGGCACATGCATGACTGTGACTTTTTACATGGGTATTGGAGAGTCACACTTAGGTCCTCATGTCTGTGCAGCAAGTACACTTACCTATGGAGCCATCTCCCCAGTGTCTGTCTTATTTTTTAAAGGAGAAATTTTAAAACTCTGGAAATGGCTGAGACAGAGCTCCAGGGGCAACCAAGTACCAGGAAAGGTGCTGTGTGGCTGGAGACCCTGGCTGCAGTGTGGGAGATGCACTGGGGATGAGCAGGGATGCTGGAGGGAGTACTGGGTCAGAGCAGGCAGAAGAGCAGCAGACATCAGGGGCCTGGGGAAGACCTAGGTGTTGGGGAAAAGGCTGTGGTTAAGGCTGTTGGAACATATACCTCTGATCCTGACCTTTGCAGCCAAAAAGCCGGGCCAGCACCAGCCATGGCTGCTGGAACCTGTCCCTAATGCACCTCTCCCTTCTTCTCCTTCAGATTGGAGCCTCTTTGACTGTCCACTTGTGGCAGGTGAACAGTTCCAGCCTTGAGTCCACGCCCTTCTTCTCAATGTTTTTGTCCTGTCTTCCTGGTATATGGCAGCAATATTCTAAAGTGTACAGGGGGGATGACTCAAGATACTGGAAATTAGACGACCATATCCAGGTAAGTGTTTGGTTCCTCATGGTGAAAGCTGCAGAGGCTGGGGTGTCAAATGGCAAATGATTTTCACTGTGTCCCAACCCCAAGGAGGTTCTCTCTCTCTCTCTCTCTCTCTCTCTCTCTCTCTCTCTCTCTCTCTCTCTCTCTCTCTCTCTCCTTCTCCATTTTATTAATTCTTTGTGTTGTTCACATCATGCATCTCCATCCCATTCACTTCCCTGTGCCTTCATATGACCTTGAACCTTCCTCAAAATAAAATAAAATACAATTTAAGAGAAAAAAGGAAAAAAATCAGTGTCATCTTGGAAGCTGTAGTGTGACACAGTGAGTCACGCAGTGAACACTTTATCCATATATCTTTACTTGAAAGTGTCCATTGCAGAATCATTGGTCTAGTCCGAGGTCTCTTTTCTGCTACACTGTCTATGCTGGACCCTCACTGGAACTACTCTGGGTTATCCTGTGTTGCCCTGTGTTGTGGAAATCCCTGCATCTTTGGGTCTGCAGGACCGGTCCCTTCACATGCTCCAGGACACCATAGATGGGGTGGATATTTGGATGGTTCAACCCATAACCCTGATTCTGGGTCTGAGTAGTTGCAGGGTTGGTCGGCCCATATGTTCTCCCTTGTCCTCACCGCCAGGTTGACATCCCCTGCATCATCCTGGCTAGTTCTCCTCTTGCAGCAATGAGCAAGGGGTGGGGCCATTTCTCTTGCTTTCAGATCCTCAGGGTCAATCTTCTACATCTACACCTTCAGGGTCAGCTCTGTTGTGTTGCCCAGGTGTGGCATAGGGGCCAGTCTCCCAAGTACTGCAGCTGGTGAGGGGCAGGACCAGCTCTCCCCAAGGAGGTTTTTATCTCTCTTTCACTCAAATCTACAACTGCTCTAACAGGGTTCATTTTTAGGGGAGGATTTCGGGAGGGTTGTTGTGTGATATAACTTTTCCCGGGGAGACAAAACATACTAGTCTATTCACTGCTGATGGGAAACCCCAACAGACAAAGTACAGATACCACCAAAGTCCATCTTTGTGAGGCAATGAGTTTTATTGGGGTTACTTATAGGAATCTGGGTGAGGGATGACTTACAGGAGCAGAAATGACTCACAGAGCTGCATCACCAAAGCCCACCCCAGCATGGATGACAGACAGGTCACAAAAGCCAGGACCCTGGAGCACACTGCTCAGCCTGCAGGTAGCTCAGCAGGTACAGAGTGTCCTTTCCAGGTGACACAGTTGTGCTAAACCCTTCCAGGCAGCCTGGCTGGTTTCTGCTTCTTCAGGGTTGCTTCTCTTGTCTCAGAGTCTTTGGGGCTTGGCTCTGCTTCTTCTGAAAGGGTGGGGCCTGGTTTATCTGGTCAGTTTTAGGGAGTTCTTGAAGACAGTTTGCTGTTCACATCCCTACTAAGGGAAGGCAATTAGTACAACAGAGGAGGATAGGGAGGGAGAGAGGGAGAGAATACATATGTACACACACGTGGGTACCTCTGTCCAGTTGGGCAGTGTGGAAGGAATGCTTCCCTCTGACTACAGAATCCACAGACCAGATCTCTTTCTGCCCCTTAACCTTTTCTGCTGCCTCAAGTCTGATTGGGTCATTGTTTTAGAGCTGGCTAGATGTGTGTCACCCAGGATCCTGATGGCTGCTCCCTTTCCTGCAGCATGAAAACTCAGAGGAACTGATCCTGACATTGGAGGACCCTGTTGGTAAGTCAGACACCAACATGCTTTCTCTCTTTAAAGAAATATATACTACTGCTCTCTCTCCCTGAACTTTCATTGTGTGGCCAACCCTCACACTTCTCTTTTGGATATAAGTACTGTGAGCTGACCCCCAAAGTAAGCACAGGACCTCACTGAATCAGAGTCACCACTCAGCCCTGGAAACAATACTGTGTGTACAGTGTTCCACTTCGCAGCCAAGCAAACAGGCTCAGGGTGTTGGAATGCAGGTCCTAAGACTACAGAAACCTGGGACGTCAGTGATCAGACTAGAACCAAGTGACCTTGGCTCACAAATTTGATCATGTTGGAGTGCTATATGGCATCTATCCAAGAAGATCTACACTAGGCATCTCCCCCAGCTTGGTAGCAGCTCTGACCTGCTGGGTAGAGCTTGTCCCATGGGCAGGACTTAGACTGGACTGGCTGGAGCACAGCCTGAGGATCCAGCACCCAGTTCTGCAGAGATTTACTAAGCAGTCTCCCCCTGGTCTTCTCTAGGTCTTGGTAGCCATTCAGACCCCTCCCCTTTGGACCCTCACTGAAGGTTTTCTACTTCTACTCCTCTGCTTGTTCCTCAGGTTCCCAGTTAGGCATTCCCTCCTCCCCTGCTGTGACCTCAGCTTGAGATGATCTGCTTCTGGAGCCTGGCCTGTCTGAGTCCTGAGCCTTCTCCCTTGACGGGTACAGTTGGAATTTTCTTACCCCATTTGCCTCTGATGCTGACCTCACAGATGGTCTTTCTATAGACCCCTCCTCATTCCAATGCCTCTTCTGGGCTCCTAGTGCAGCATGCACCTCAGGTTGCTCTGATCTGAGGTGCCTCTGGAGCAGGAATGGATGGGCACTCAATGCCCTGCTGATCTCTAAGGTACCAACACTGGCTAGAAGTTGACCTGGTGCTGTACAGAGGATGCTGTGCACAGTAGTTCAAGGTACCTTGGGATATGTACAGAAAACATCTGGTGTGCTTCTCCCACACGTTCAGTTCTTGACTTCTAGAAGTGTTCTTACCCTAACCTCCACCTAGAAACTTGTTTTTAACTAATTAAACTGTACTGCTTTTACTTAGTCCATGTGTCTTTATCTGGGTTCTAGTGTGGAAAGTGGAAGGTGACCCCAAATATTACAGGAACATTTTGTAATCTCTTCTAGACATTTACACACTGGGGGGTGGTTACTGGAGCATTTCAGCAGCAGAGTATTTGGGGGATGGTCTGAAAGGGGGTTTGTGAGAGCTGGATGAATCTGGGCTGAGAATAGGCTGAGAAGCTGTGGCATCACATGGAGGGAGGGGGTGTGGTCAGTGACCTACAGTGTCAATGCAGGAGGCACACTGATCCACTGCAGAGCAGAAGGAAAAAGTGTCCTTGTTCATAAGACACCAGATGATCAGGGGGCAAATGAAAGGGGACAGAGTCCAGGTACTGTGGACATGTCCTTCCTTCAGCTGGTCCACAGGAAAGAGGGGCATCCACTCTGACACAATTCACAAGAAGAAACTGTCAGCAGATGGAAGGTACTTCCTTCCAGAGTGAGTCTATAGAGGGCTGGGCCTGGAGCTCGGTTGGTCACATGCTCACTTAGTATACAGAATGCTCTAAGTTGATCCCTCAGTATTGCATAGCAATGTGTCACACAAGGTGTGTGAGCACATGCTAGAACCTCAGCACTTGAGATATCGAGGCTGGAGAATCAAAAGTTTAAGGTGATCCTTGACTATGTAGTGAGTTCAAAGCCAGCCTAGGCTAAGTGAGACACTCCTCTCTCTCTCTCTCTCTCTCTCTCTCTCTCTCTCTCTCTCTCTCTCTCTCTCTCTCTCTCTCTGTATGTGTGTTTGTGTGTGTGTGTGTGTGTGTGTGTGTGTGTGTGTGTGTGTGTGTGTGTTTTGAGACAGGGTTTCTCTCTGTAGTGCTGGTCGTTTTGGAATTCCCTCTGTAGACCAGGCTGACCTTAAATTCGAAGATCTTCCTGCCTCTACCTCCTGAATCTTGAATTAAAGGTATGAGCCACCACTGCCCAGCTGAGACCTTGTTTTTAGAGAAAGTGTTTTCAGGAAATATAGAGAAATATATTTATGGTCTGGGGAAAAGAAAAGTCCCAAACAAGACAACAGCAGCAGGCTGTAAGACCAGCCCTGCGACACAAGTTCACAAATGATTAGGGATTCTCTGAGGACAGAAAATGAGAGAGCAGCCACTCACACAAGTGGAGACAGGGACACAGGAGGAGGAGGGCAGGTTTAAAACCCAGAGCTGTTTCCCCTTGTTCTCGGCAGAAACGTTGGGGGGTTGGAGACAATTCTGTACATGGGGAGATGTACGGTGGCTTCAAGAGCAAGCTAGGACTGTCTGTGGGCCTTACCTGGAGCAGGGTTTCTGAAGTGGGCACGAAGAGAACTTGTGTCAGAGAGTGCATTGTCATGAGATGTCCTCAGTGAACATACAGGGTGAACAGCAACATCCCTGACATCTCCCCACTGGACTATAGATGTCTCCAGACACCATGCCATGTCAGGGGTTTGTGACTTGAGATTGCTTCTGGACAAGTGATCAGTCCAGGGAAGGCGCTTGCATTCCTAAGGGTACCATTCAGGAGTGACCAATTCCTGAAGCCTGACACTGCCCCTTCCTATGAGAAGCTGAGTTGGTCCCTAGGAAACTCTCCTCCCCTAGTAAGTGTAGTTGTCCACTTGACCAGGTTCAGAATCACTTACATTGCTATTGAGGCATGTCAAGGTGTGTCTTGAGTGTGTTTCCAAAGAGAACTGAAGTAGAAGAACCAATGTGAGTGGCACCCTCTCCATGGGCTGAAGGTCTGGTAGAACAAAAAAAATGGGGGAAGGAGAAAGCCAGCTGAGATCCAGCATCCCCCAGTTTTGCTTCCTGGTCATCCATGATGTGAACAGCTTTCCCTCACTGCAGGATCCTACTGCCTGGATGTCCTGCCCAAGTGATGGTGTTACCCAGACTTGGGGGTTGTACTACTAAATACCTCTTCAGAAACAAACTGGAACACAGAGATTGTTGAAGGAGTAGTCCATTCAAGCCTGGACTTTGAGAAAATAGGGGAGACACAGTCCATCTTAAAGGATCAGATCTAAGAATATATTAAAGGAGAATGGCGTCTGCTAGAATAAATATGACATAGCAAATCCAGGTATAGGAGCGAAGAATTGGAGGCCTGCATAAGTTCATTGCCTTGACCAAAATCCCCAATGGAAATGGCTTACAAAAGAGAAAGGACTTGTTTTGGTTCCTGTGGGGCATGTGAGAAGCACTTCAGTTCATATCATGGTGGGCCAGGGAGTGGAGAAAGAATGCAGGCCTGTTTTTTCCCTTTACTTTTATTCATATTGGCTCTCACAGCCCATGGGATGGCATACCTACCTTCATGGTGTGTGCCCCTTCATCATAAACACCCCAGAGGTATGCCTCAGTCTTCCAAGTGAGGTCAATCCAGTTACAGAGGAAACCATCAGATGATGAGAGAAAGAACCAGATCCCATTTCCCCTTGATGGCATGGCTTGAGAGATGTTTTGATCAAAAAGAGCAATATACTATTGTACAAGAAGCTCTAATATGTAGTGAAGACTGTGTGTATTAATAAGAGGAAAATAACCTTCTCAAACACTACTGAACCCATAAGAGAATCCAGCAAGTTACATTTTTATAATAATTCAAGGTATAAACACCCAAGCTTTCCTTACATACAGAGTCAGAAAGAAATCTAGTGGAAAATCACTGAAAACACACTGTGAAGCAGATTTTTCAACAGTGATAAGGGCTCCTAAAAAGCCTTAAATGGGAAGACGGGCCGTGTTGTAGTCCCATGAACAGGGCATTTCACTTTTATACCTCAGTTTCTCCATATATCCAATTGGTTTGATTACAATAAAGAGGTCAGCAGACCAGGATTAGTATAATAGCTAGAAACAATATTTCAAAAATTAAAGTTAGTATAAGGATTTATTTTCCAAATAAATCTATAAATACAGTAAAACAAAGCAAAAAACTGTCGTTACCTACATGATCTCATTCAGAGACGGAGGTGAAAATTGTGTGTGTGAGAAAAGGTGGGAAATCCTGGCTGAGAAGAATGGGAGGGCAGAGTAGAGTTATGGGACAAGATCCAGTGTCTCCCAGCAGGCACTGCCTCAGCCTGAGGCTGCCATAGGTCTGGGCATCAAGGCACAGGAGAGGTTGGGAGAGACGGCACCAGTTAGGTTGGAGGCACCAGTCAGAACAGTGTCAATCTTCTCCTGCCATCAGGCCCATATGGCAGTTTTTTTTTTCTCCATAGAATAGGGATATGGAAGACTGATCTTACTTTATCCATGCAAAAGGTTACAATCAATTCCTGTGTCCTATTGCTTGTCCACAGTCTTGGTCGGGTCCTGGCATTAGGGTTGCATTGGGCCACCTTGCCCTGTGGTCAGTGTTGCCATAATCCAGGCAGAGATGTTGTGGTGCCTCATACATAATTTTCTTTGGGGACCTTGGGTCTCTGCTAGGATTGAAGTCTGTCTGATATAATAAGCTTTTAGATCAACATTTTAAATGCCATATTCTGCAGATCTCTGAAGTATGAGGGCTGTCTAGGTATATCTGAATAGACATTCTTTGTTCTAGTTACCTGTTTTAAGCTCAACCCTGAAATCATATGCAAGGGACTGAGTAAAGTTTATCCCTGTAATATTACATCAGTACTTACCCTGACTATATTGAAAAAAACTTGATGATTTTTGACTATTTACTTATTTTTTTAACAGTCTACAATAAGTCGCTTTAAAAACAATGATTTTAAATTGATGTTCTTCTAGCATCAAATGCATGTTGAGTAAAGAAACCAAAACTAAACATCAATATAAAACATACATATGAATCAGTTTGTTCCAATAGCTTAAGCTTAACAAATATAGCAAATATAAGGAGGCTAGACAGCATTCTTGGGCCTAAATGTACCTTGGGTCAGGAGAAACATTCTCCAAGTCACTGGTTTTAATCTCTATGCAAACATCTGACATACAGTTGGTCCTAGGGTACCCCTGTAAGAAGATTTTTTCAACCCCCAAAGGGTCAAGAATCATGGAGTCAGAAGCTGTTCCAAGTCCTTTGCCTAGGTCACTGTCTTGCTGCATCACAAGAAATGAACATCCCAGTTTCTGGTTAGTATTTGGAGCTTATGGCTGTGACCCTAATTTTCAGCCTTTCATTTTAAGTCCAAATATTAACATACACAGCATTTTCATAAACTGAAAATGTCCCATAGTCTTATATAAATATATAAACTTAAATAGTTTAAAAACTGTTCTTCTCAAATGTTTTTTTCTGCAATATCAACAAAAATGTATCTTCTTTTACTTTCAGAGGGAGAGAACATGGCATCACCACAATCTGTATAAAGTAAAACCAAGCTTCAAAGTGCAAACAATCCCAAAGTTCAATATGTGGGAATCATTCACAATCCTTATTGTTCTTTTACTTAGAGGCTTGGATCAATTGTTTGACCCTACCCTTGGCAGCACATACATAGCCTGTCTGCTCTATTTTATCATGGCTGTGGCTTCTGGAGATCATCACCTGGCACTGGCACTTTCAAAACTGCTAAGATCTACCATTGCAGCTGGACTCTCTTTGGAACTCTAGCCCTGCCATACATTTGTAAACCTCAGCTGTTTCCTATGATCCCTTCATGTCTTTAAAACCATTATCATTTTATTACATGGGTAAATCTTAAATTACAAAGCTTACCTGCCAGAGCAAGGTACATTCTTGTGTATAAAAGCAATGAGGTGCAGCTTTAATATTTATCAAATACTTTACTTATTAAACACATGTAGCCTTCTATTTAAGTTCTCTAGAAGCTTGCTGTTGAACACTTGGCAAAGACATAAGTAGTTAGGTGTAAATCTCTAAGTTAGTTTTTTCTAACCTGAATAGAGCTTTATAAGCTTAAGTAAAAGATAGTTGCCAGTCACGTGACTGCCTATGAGGTCATCAGCCAAGATGGAGGAAAGCCAAGTGGTTGCTGTTGAAAACATTTTTTTCTAAACAATAATTACTTGCACATATACTCACAGTTTGATCCAAGTTACATACACGTACATGCAGTTAAAGCTTGCTTACATTTACATGTAGAGTTAAGTCCGACTCACATGTGTCCACATACACACACACACACACACACTAACACACACACACACACACACACACACACACACACACACACAGGTAAATATTTTGCAGTGAAAAATCATCAGCTAATTTTAAACTGAAAACCATCCAGAATTAACTTTCAACTTTAGTATTTGCAGGTACAAGAAACCACAACACACATAGTTTACATCATATCCTGACTCTCTATAATCTTTTATTCCTCAAACATTTACTTAGACAAATTCTGCTTTTTTCCATTTTCCCTTTATTATTTTAGTCTCCTACTTTCTCTCTTATTTTTTGAAACACATTAATTCTTACCAAAGTCTTTTCTTGTGATTTCCCTCAGTAGTCTAGAATATATTGTAGGGCTACAATATATTAAACAGGAACAGAAATACATGCATATACCATAACAAGAATAACTCTAAATTTGCATCAGCACTGTGCAGACATGCAGAAACTATTGTATCTGAGTGATCAAGTAAGCCCTGTCTATAGTATTATAACATAGCCACCCCTGTAGCTTAGCAACCATAGGCAGTGACATTCCATTCTACCCTTGGAACTAATCCTGCCCTACCCACCAGCATGGGAGATGGAGTGCAGCATGGGGACAGAAGATCACTGCCAACCCCAGATTCTCAAGTGCATTAGAGAGGCAGCTGGAAGGAACTCCATGCCCTTGCTGTGCACTCCAAGCTATGGGGGGTTCCACCTGCTCTGTGCTGTACTGCCCCACAGCTCCCGGACTGGGTGCCTGGCACCCAACCTGCCAGTCATGTCTGGGACCCCAAGGTGCTCACAGGCAGCTTAGTGCCTGGCCACTCAGTGGCACCCTGGGTCCCTGCATTAGCCCGACCAGACTTGTTGCACCATAACAGTGCATTTCCCTGCCCACCACCTGTGCTTTAGTCAGAGAGAAAGGAATCCATGGGGGTACTATTAGTCTGTCCTAGTTCAACCTAAAGGGACCAGGTCACTTCTGCAGGCCATCTGGCCCAGGAATCACAATGCATACATAGCATGAATCTAACTGGATATCTGAATGTATTAGTTACTTTTCTGTTGCTATGAAAAAACACCATGACCATGGCAATTTACAAAAGAAGAGTTTATTTGGGAATTATGGTTGCAGAGAGACAAAATCCATCATGGCAGAAAATCGTGGCATAGGAGCTGGAAGGTGAGAACTCATGTCTTCAACAGCAAGCTTGAAGCAAAGTCTGAGACCTCGAAGTGATGAGGTTTCAACTCTTAGGCCCTGTCCCCAGTGACTTCTTCCTCCAGCAAGGCCACACCTCCCAAACCTCCCCAAATAGTGCCAACTTTTTGGAACTGAGTGTTCAAATATCTGATTCCATGGGGGACATTCTCATTCAAACCACTAGAAACTCAACTAGATGTTGTTGGTTTTTACTCTTTTGGGGGACCTGCAACATAGCTCCCTAATAAATCACACAGGAGTCTTATTCTTAAGTATAAATGCCCAGCCTTAGCTTGGCTTGTTTCCAGCCAGCTTTTCTTAACTTAACCCATCTATCTTTTGCTCTGAGCTTTTACATTTTTCTGTCTGTATGTCTTTTCTTTCCTTCTTACTCCATGTCTGGCTATTTAGCTGGGTGACTGGCCCCTAAAGCCCTCCTCCTTCGTCTCTCATTTCTTCTTCCTTTCTCCCAGATCTCTTTCTATTTCTTCTCTCTGCATGCCAGCCCCACCTATCCTCTCTCCTGTCCTACTATTGGCCATTCAGCCTTTATTAGACCATCAGGTGTGTTAGACAGGCACAGTAACGCAGTTTCACAGAGTTAAACAAATGCAACATAAACAGAAGTAACACACCTTAAAATTACATTCCCCCAAACTGTGGTGATAAGATGCTCTAAGCAAAGCACATCTTTGGTGCCCCAGAAAGGAAAAAGTGCCAAGTCCTCCTGTGGGTTCTGTGGTCAGGCTGAGTTTTCTTTCATCTTCCTGCTGGCTTGGCTGGTTCCTGAAATAGCAGATGGATGGGAAGGCCTCATCTGCAGTGTTTGTAGCCTGTCTTCAGTCAGTCCTTCCGCAGGCAGTAGATAGTCGTCCTTGTCAGTGTGTCCATTCCTCAGGGGTGTCCACATCACTCCTGCATTCACAAGCTGACCTTGGCCCTCCTGCTTTCAGTAGTGTTTCCTTACCCTGAGCACGAGCATGAGGTCACTGTCTGAGCCTTTGTCACAGGAGCCTGATGACACCCCATCCTTGCGTGGTCTCTAAACCCCTTGAGTTCCTTCTCTGTGTCTTCATTCATGGATACTTCCTCAGTCTCATGTCCAACCACTCCCTGTTGCTCTAGACTCTCTACCTCATGTCTGCCTGTTGTTCTGGCCCAGTCTCCTCGAGTGGCTGAGCAAGGTGTGCCAACAGCACAGTGCCCTTCCTTCAGTCACCAAGGCCAGCACAGCGCCCCTGTCTGTGGTCTGGAATCACACCCACCCTAGCTGATGCAGCTGTGCTTACTACCTGGGGCTTGGGAAGGGCTCCCTCTGCTGGGAGAGGACAGAATTGCTGGGCAGAGCTCATTTCTGGGTAAAAGAAACACCATAGAGAGAAGGCTACATCTCAAAATATTCCCATGATAGGGAGCTGATAAGGACAAGTTGGTCAGGATATATTAGTGTCTGCCAGCCATGATGTGGACAAAGACTAGCTGGAGGACAAAATACCCATCCTTTCCTCCCAGGGAGACATTCTGAGCCTCTACCCGGGCCCCCAGCAACTCTAGGGACTCAGCTCAGATTGGCAGCAAAGTCTCAGAGCCAAGAATAGGCAAGTCACAGGTTTCTACTGCCAACAACCTCACTCAAACCATGCCTTTCATGCCTCAGTTTCTTCATCTGTGAAATGGGGTCTGCAATCTCTAGTTTAATGATGCAGTACCTAGTGGCTTAAAGTCACTATTGCTGCACTGACCATGACCAAAGGTAAGTTGGGGAGGGTTTATTTGTCTTACACTTCCACATTATAGTCCATTACTGAAGAAAGTCAGGACAGGAACTCAGACAGGGCCAGAATCTAGAGGCAGGAGCTGGTGCAGAGGCTGTGGAGGGTTATGGTTTACTGGCTAGCACTCAAGGCTTGATTTATTACACTTTCTTACACAACTCAGGACCAAAAGCTCAGGGCCCACTTCACCTACAATGGACTGGGCCCTCCCCCATAAATCACTATTAAGAAAATACCTTAGATGCTCACCTGTAGGGCAATCTTAGGGAGTCATTTTTTAATTGAGGTTCTCTTATTTCAGATGACTCCAGCCAGTGACAGGTTGACATAAAACTAGCCTGGTAATGCCTGACATGGGGCTAGGGGTGGAAATTGATTGGTAGAATGCTGGCCTAGCATGTGCAAAGCTCTGGGTTACATCTTTAGCCCCACATAGAACTAGGAATGTTTATGTATTCCCAGCACTAGAGAAGCTGAGGCAGGAGAATCAGGAATTCAGGGTCATTCTCAGCTTCAAAGTGGGTTTGAGGACAACAAGAGACACTTCTGAGGAAAAAGGAAGGAAGGAAGGAGGATGGGAGGGAGGGAGGAGAAAGAGATTTGGCTGATGTGGTGCAGGTGTTCCATATGTTCTTGGGTGGGAAGAAAAGAATCTGGCTTGCGGTTTTCAGAAAGAACAAGTACATATTGATCTGGTCTTCAGGGCACAGGGTGCTGCCATCATGAGGGAATCTATGACTGCCCTCAGAAAAGCTGAGGGAATATGCTACAAACATGGCCCCATGGGTACTCAGACTATGAGGCCAAAGACAAGTAGCCAGAAGCCCCAGGTTCCCTTGCCAGGCTCAATCATGGTTTATATGATCTTGATCACAAACATCTGAGGGCTGTGGGCTTGTTTTCCAGGAGAAGAAATTTAGCCCAGGTGTGTCTTGCCTGGAGCACCCCTAGGGCTTCGGTTGCAAATTGTGGGTTGTAACCCTCTTGAAAACCTCTATTTCCCAAAGGAAATTCCACAACAGTAGTAAAATTACAGTTATGAAGGAGCACCACAAATGATTTTATGGCTAGGGGTCACGACAACATAAGGGATAGTATTATAGGGTCACAAACATTCAAAAGGTTGAAAGCCACTGCCCTAGATCCAGGGGGTTCAGCTAGGATCCTGAGGGAAACCTGGTGGAGAGGTGGTGATCAGTGCACACAGAGAGTCCTGAAGAGGGCTAGCCTGAGGAAACAGGGCACCTGGTGAAGTAGGCACCTGTTTCCAGGGAGGTTAGCTCCTGGCCCAGCTGCAGAAGAACTGGGTTTCTCATGTCTCACTCTCCCCACCCCTGCTTCAACCTGTGATAATTTCTCCACCCTGCCCCTGCAGGACTGCATTTTAAGGAAGCAGACAGCTCAAAGGCTCTGCACTATGGCTGCCTCTCCTTGGAGACCACCCCCAGTCACTCTGACAGGTATACGTCCTGGTTTCTACGAGGATCAGAACAGGAGACTCTGGACGGTTTTATACCTGTGCTTTAGACCCTTCTGTATAAGTGATAACAGGGTGAGTTTGTGGGCTCCAGGGAGGCTGTACCCTGTCAATAATCCTTATGAGCTAGGGTGTGTGTGCTGGAGGGCTTTTATTATCTTGTCAGAAAATAGTTGATACTGGTCTGTGAACAGAATCATGTCCTCACCCGTGCACAAGCCATAGGAGCCCCTGCTTGGAGGCCCCACAAGCACAAGCTTATCCATAGATGCAGGAGGCCCTTGTGGTGAGGCCTGACTTACCAGTAGAGGGCCCAGTCAGAGGAGCATGCTGAGAAAGCTTACAGATAGCATAGGTGTTAGGCTGGGCTTTGAAGGATGAGTAGGAGTTCTCCAGGTCAGAAATAAGGCACACACTTGGAAGGAGCAGATGGGAATGGAAAGCATTAGCTTCTGATTTTTCTGCACATAATGACACACCTGCTGCTGTTGTCCCCAAACTTGAATGTCCTGGAGAAGCATTTAACAGAAAAGGGTCCTTACCCTGGAAACTGACTGGGGCCCTGTGGGAAGTCCTAATGGGTTAGTGGATCTGCTGATGACATAGATAATCACTCTGAAAACTGCTCTGGGCTGTGGCTTTAGACCACGATGGAACCTGGGAGGTCAAAATACTCTGTAAATCAACAAAGCATTTCTACGCATCAGAAGTGCTCCCCAAGGACCAGGGATGTCACTTGAGGGCAAAGTCATTGTGTTGGTATGGCAGAGACTATGGATCCCCTCCTGGCACCAGGGTGAGGGCTGTTCCCTCTTATACCTGAAACAAATGGCTGAGGTGCCCATGAACATGGCAAAGCCACAGCCCAGAGCAGTTTTCAGAGTGATTATCTATGTCATCAGCAGATCCAGTAACCCATTAGGACTTCCCACAGGGCCCCAGTCAGTTTCCAGGGTAAGGACCCTTTTCTGTTTTCTGGTTTCTCCCAGTTTCCCTCAGTCCTACTGGTTACAGAGTATGGCCAGCTTACCCTGCCCTCTACCCTGAGCTCTCCAATGTAGGGTCTGTGCCTCCTCCTGTCTCCTCCTCCCTCCCCACTCCTGCCTCCTCTGTCCCCTGTATAATTCAGACATTTCTTCTATGTCCATGGTCCAGGCCACCCCACTTGGTTGGCATTTCCTCTTTCCTCTCCTTTCTTCTCCTTCTCCTCTCCTCCCCCATCTCCTCACATGGCCAGCCTCACAGTCCTGTTCACTCTGGACTCTCCAGATGTCTCTGCCTCTGGCTGTGCTCTTCCTTTTATCTACAATAAGCCTTCTCCTCCACCATACCTGGGAACAGTCAAGTCCTTCCTTTTTTTCTTTTTTCCTTTCATCTTGTGCTGACATGATATGATAATGGACCTCAGTTTGTCCCAGGTTTGACACCTAACAAGGGGTAATTCTCCTATTGCACCATTAAAAAAAAAATCAAGTAGATAAGTTTTTTTTCTTTAAACCTACACCAAGCAAAGGAAGTAAAGGTTGTGGACAAATATTTTCAGTAAATAAATTAAAAAAGAAAATACTCAGAAAAAAAATCTGTTGGTGAGGTTGTAAATGAAGCGGCTTCCATGGGAAACATTGTGTAGTCAATTAAATTCAAATAGAGTCACGTGCCTCCCCGCCATCTCAGGTTAAAGTAGCTATTGGCTGCAAGTGTGCATGGAGGGGCAGGTGTGACAATCAGAAGAGCTGCTGACAGCTGAGTGTAAAAGGGGCGGGGCTAATCTGATGGCTGCTGTGAAAGAGTAAACCTGAGGTCCCCAGGCAAAGCTGTTGCTAAGGGACACATGCACAGGAAGTGCCCCCTGGAGTGGCACTTGAACTCACTTTGTGTTTCAGGCAGGCCTGGAGCTTGTGATCCTCCTGCCTCAACCTCCTGAGTAGTTTGGGATCCCATGTTGCAACACCAGTCCCAGCGTTAAACTTCTCTCTTTCCTCCTTCCCTTCTTCATTCATTTCCTCCTATTTCTGTTTGTCTTTCTTTCTCTGTCTCTCTTGTTTAGTATACTAAGAAGTAGCTTACATTGTTACATTTTACACACACACACACACACACACACACACACACACACACACACACACACGGCAGAAGCAGGCGCATCTTTCTAAGTTCAAGGCCACATTGGCCCATATAGCCAGTTCCAGCCTAGCCAGGTCTACACAGAGATCCTGTCTCAAACAAGCACACAGATCATAAGCAAATAAATAAACCTTGAAAACAGAGCCCTGTGAACCCGAGTTCGGATCCCAGCAGCCACATGAAAAGCCTCCTGTGGCTTTGTTGCCTGTGACTTCAGTGCTGTGGGGGTGTGGACACAATCCCTGCTTCAAAGGCTTAAGGGAGAAAGTGACTGAGCAGACACCTGAGTTCTCCTTTGGCCTTTTCAGACTGGCACATATGTGCATCACTCTCAAACAGTCTCACACTCACATTACACATACTCCACTCACACAATCTCACTCTATCACCTTCACACACTAATAACTAATTCTGACATTCAACTCACACACTCTCATAATTCACTCACTCACACAGTTAAAACACACACTCTCTTACAACATGCACACTCTCACACTCTGTTATTCTCTCTCACACTCACATTCTCACACACACTCACACTGTCTCACACTTTAACACTCATACTCCTATACTCTCTCACAATCACTCTCACTCACTTATACTTTTACACTCTCTCACACTCACTGTATCTCACACTCCCTCACTGTATCTCACATACTCTCTCACACACATTCACACACTGTTACACACTCATTTACACTCTCTCACACACTCACTCTGTCACACACACCCTCACACACTCACATGCTCACAGTCTCTCTCACACACACTCTTTCTTACAAAAAGTCTCTCTCACACATACTACCTCTCACATACACTCTCACTCTCTCAGACACACTCTCTTACACACTCCCTCACACACTCTCACACTCTCATGCACTGTATTTCTCTTGAACTATCACTCACTATCTCACACATTACTCTAACACACAATCTCTCTCACAGTCTCTCTCACACAAACACTGTCACAGTCTCACTATCACTCACATTCACACACTCTCACATTCCCACAAGTCACATTTACATACTCTCATATTCTTTTACAAACACACAAACACTCTCATATTCACTCACAACATCCACACACTCTCCAGTGTGTGTGTTTTCATGTGTGAGTGTATATATGTTTGAGTGTATGTATGTGTGAGTGTGTGTATTTGTCAGTGAGTGTGTGAGTGATTGTGTATGTGAGTGTGTGTGTGTGAGTGTGTATGAGTGAGAGTGTGAGTGTGTGTGTATGAGTTTTCACATACACTGGAGGTTGGGACAGGACCTTCTCAGTGTGATCTCAGCCAGGATCAGCAGCTTTTTCAATCAGAAGCCTCAGAGGGAAACTTTGATTTTGCAGGCACTGAGGGCTTGGGAACACTCCCTGAGCCACCTTAGTACAAAGCATCCAGAGACAATGGTCGTTTTGAATAAAACTTTATTTACTACAAAAGCAGGTGTCTAGTCACGGTGGTCCCTTGTCCCTTCTTGGCTTTCCCCTTTCCTCCCAACCTAAAGTCAGAATACACACAGAGAGGCAACTCTCACACAAAAGTTAGGGCAACAATCATGAAGTGATCTGCCACAGTGTCACAGGTGAGGGTGTGCATCTTCAGCTTATAAGAATGCAAGGATTTCTCAGGAAGACAGGAGGACATTGGTACGGAGTCTGTGACATGTTTTCTGCTTTGTGGTCACACCTGGCACTTAGTTATAGTTTATAGCAACTTTTTTCTTTCTGTTTTGTTTTGGCTTGTTCATTTTCTTTGAGACAAGACTTCTCCGTGTAACAGTCCTGGTTGACCTGAAACTCATTCTGTAGACCAAGCTGGTTTCCAACTCAGAGATCCACCTGCCTCTGCCTCTTGAGTTCTGGGATTAAAGGCTTGCAACACCATGCCTGGCTATGGTGACTTTTTTACTTCATGGCTTTCTACGCTGGCTCAGGTTTATGGTTTGCATTGATTAAAGACATGTGAAGCTCTCCATCAAAACTATATTGCATTTCTTCTGGTAAAGCCATTGATCTGGGAACGTGTGTGTGTGTGTGTGTGTGTGTGTGTGTGTGTGTGTGTGTGTGCTTGTATTGGGATCCTTTTGAATGTTCAGGTGAGCTGCTCTAACTCTCTCCACCTGGTCCCCCTGAGGCAGCATCTTTCACCAAATCTGGAGCTAGACTGGCAGCCAGGAAACCCCAGTGATCTTCCCACCACTGCTTTCCACAGCACTGGCACATGCATGACTGTGACTTTTTACATGGGTGTTGAAGAGTCACACCAAGTCCTCATGTCTGTGCAGCAAGTACATTTACCTATGGAGCCATCTCCCCAGTATCTGTCTTATTTTTCAAAGGAGAAATTTGAAAACTCTGGAAATGGCTGAGACAGAGCTCCAGGGGCAACCAAGTACCAGGAAAGGTGCTGTGTGGCTGCAGACTGTGGCTGCAGTGTGGGAGATGCACTGGGGATGAGCAGCGATGCTGGAGAGAGTACTGGGTCAGATGGGGCAGCAGAGCAGCAGACATCAGGGTCCTGGGGAAGACCTAGGTGTTGGGGACAAGACTGTGATTAGGGCTATTGGAACATATACCTCTGATCCTGACCTTTGCAGAAAAAAAGCCAGGCCAGCACCAGCCATGGCTGCTGGAACCTGTCCCTAATGCACCTCTCCCCTCTACTCCCTTCAGATTGCAGGCTCTTTGACAATCCAGTTGTGGCAGATGAACAGATCCAGCCTGGAGTCCACACCCTTCTACACCTCGGTTTCGGCCTGTCTTCCCAGGACGTGGCAGAAATATTCTATGACAGTATACAAGGGGGCTGACTCAACATTCTGGAAATTAGATGACCATGTCCAGGTAAGTGTTTGGTTCCTCATGGTGAAAGCTGCAGAGGCTGGGGTGTCAAATGGCAAATGATTTTCACTGTGTCCCAACCCCAAGGAGGTTCTCTCTCTCTCTCTCTCTCTCTCTCTCTCTCTCTCTCTCTCTTTCTCTCTGTCTCTCCCCTTCTCCTTTTTATTTATTCTTTGTGTTGTTCACATCATGCATCTCCATCCCATTCACTTCCTTGTCCCCTCATATGCATCCTCTGCCCTTGAACCTTCCCCCAAAATAAAAATAAAATAAAATTTAAAAGAAAAAAGGAAAAAATCAGTCTCATCATGGAAGCTGTAGTGTGACACAGTGAGTCACGGAGTGAACACTTTATCCATATATCTTTACTTGACAGTGTCCATTGCAGAGTCATTGGTCTTTCTCAAGGTCTCTTTTCTGCTACACTGTCTATGCTGGACCCTCACTGGAACTACTCTGGGTTATCCTGTGTTGCCCTGTGTTGTGGAAATCCCTGCATCTTTGGGTCTGCAGGACCAGTCCTTCACATGCTCCAGGACACCATAGATGGGGTGGATATTTGGATGGTTCAACCCATAACCCTGGTTCTGGGTCTGAGTAGTTGCAGGGTTGGTCGGCCCATCAGCTCTCCCTTGTCCTCACCGCCAGGTTGACATCCCCTGCATCATCCTGGCTAGTTCTCCCCTTGCAGCAGTGAGCAAGGGGTGGGGCCAGGTCTCCTGCTTTCACATCCTCAGGGTCAATCTTCTACATCTACCCCTTCAGGGTCAGCTCTGTTGTGTTGCCCAGGTGTGGCATAGGGGCCCATCTCCCAAGTACTGCAGCTGGTGAGGGGCAGGACCAGCTCTCCCCAAGGAGCGTTTTATCTCTCTTTCATTCAAATCTACAACTGCTCTAACAGGGTTCATTATTAGGCGAGGATTTTGGGAGAGTTGCAGTGTGATATAACTTTTCCCGGGGAGACAAAACATACTAGTCTATTCACTGCTGATAGGGAACCCATAATATACCAAAGTACAGATATCACCAAAGTCCATCTTGGTGAACCATTGAGTTTTATTGGGGTTACTTATAGGAATCTGGGTGAGGGATCATTTACAGGAGCAGAAATGGCTCACAGAAATGCATCACCAAAGCCCACCCCAGCATGGGTGACAGACAGGTCACAAAAGCCAGGACCCTGGAGCACACTGCTCAGCCTGCAGGTAGCTCAGCAGGTACAGAGTGTCCTTTCCAGGTGACACAGTTGGGCTGAACCCTTCCAGGCAGCCTGGCTGGTTTCTGCTTCTTCAAGGTTGATTCTCTTGTCTCAGAGGCTTTGGGGCTTGTCTCTGCTTCTCCTGAAAGGGGTGGGGCCTAGTGACTCTATTCAGTTTTAGGGAGTTCTTGAAGATATTTTTGCTGTTGACATCACTACTTAAGCAGAAGGCTACTAGTACAACAGACGGGGACAGGGTGGGAGAGAGGGAGAGAATACATATGTACACACACGTGGGTACCTCTGTCCAGTTGGGCAGGTGTGGAAGGAATGCTTCCCTCTGACTACAGAATCCACCGACCAGATCCCCTTCTGCCCCTTAACTTTTTCTGCTTCCTCAAGTCTGAATGGGTCATTGTCGTAGAGCTGGCTAGATGTGTGTCACCCAGGATCCTGATGGCTGCTCCCTTTCCTGCAGCATAACGACTCAGAGGAACTGATCCTAACATTGGAGGACCCTACTGGTAAGAAAGACACCAACATGCTTTCTCTCTTTAAACAAATGTAGTACTGCTCTCTCTCCCTGAACTTTCATTGTATGGCCAACCCTCACACTTTTCCTTTGGATATAAGTACTGTGAGGTGACCCCCACAGTAAGCATAGAACCTCACTGAATCAGAGTCACCACTCAGCCCTGGAAACAATACTGTGTGTCCAGTGTTCCACTTCGCAGCCAAGCAAACAGGCTCAGGGTGTTGGAATGCAGGTCCTAAGACTACAGAAACCTGGGATGATAGTGATCAGACTAGAACCAAGTGACCTTGGCTTACAAATTTGATCATGTTGGAGTGCTGTATGGCATCTACCCAAGAGGACCTATACTAGGCATCTTTTCCAGCTTGGTAGCAGCTCTATCCTGCTGGGTAGAGCTTGTCCCATGGGCAGGACTTAGACTGGACTGGCTGGAGCACAGCCTGAGGATCCAGCACCCAGTTCTGCAGAGATTTACTAAGCAGTCTCCCCCTGGTCTTCTCTAGATCTTGGTAGCCATTCAGGCCCCTCCCCCTTGGACCCTGACTGAAGGTTTTCAGCATCTACTCCTCTGCTTGTTCCTCAGGTTTCCAGTTAGGCATTCCCTCCTACCCTGCTGCAACCTGAGCTTGAGATGATCTGCTTCTGGAGCCTGGCCTGTCTGAGTCCTGAGCCTTCTCCCTTGATGGGTACAGTTGGGGTTTTCTTGCCCCCATTTGCCTCTGATGCTGACCTCACAGATGGTCTTTCTAAACCCCCCTCCTCCGTTCAAACCTCTCTCCTGGGCTCCCAGTGCAGCATGCACCTCAGGTTTCTCTGACCTGGAGGTGCCTCTGGAGCAGGAATGGATGGGCACTCCATGCCCTGCTGATCTCTAAGGTACCAACACTGGCTAGAAGTTGACCTGGTACTGTACAGAGGATGCTGTGCTCAGTAGTTGAAGGCACTTTGGGTTATATACAGGGAACATCTGGTGTGCTTCTCCCACATGTTCAGTTCTTGGCTTCTAGAAGTGAACTTACCCTAACCTCCACCCAGAAACTTGCTTTTAACTAATTAAACTGTACTGCTTTTACTTAGCCCATGTGTCCTTATCCAGATTCTGGAGTGAAAAGTGGAAGGTGGCCCCCAAACATTACAGGAACATTTTGTAATCTCTTCTAGACATTAACACACTAGGGGGTGGTTACTTGACCATATCAGCAGCAGAGTATTTGGGGGATGGTCTGAAAGGGGGCTGTGTGGGAGCTGGATGAATCTGGGCTGAGAATAGGCTGAGAAGCTGTGGCATCACATGGAGGGAAGGGTGTGGTCCATGACCTACAGCGTCAATGCAGGAGACATACTGATCCACTGCAAAGCAGAAGGAGAAAGTGTCCTTGTTCATAAGACACTAGAGGATCAAGGGGACAACAGAAAGGGGACAGAGGCCAGGTACTGTAGACATGTCCTTCCTTCAGCTGGTCCACAGGAAAGAGGAACATCCCCTTAGACACAATTCACAAGAAGAAACTGTCAGCAGCTGGAAGGTACAGCTTTCCAGGGTGAGTCTGTAAAGGCCCTTAGAGGGCTGGGGCTGGAGCTCAGTTGGTCACACACTCACTTAGAATACACAATGCTTTAAGTTGATTCCTCAGTATTGCATAGCAATGTGTCACACAAGGTTTGTGAGCACATGCTAGAACCTCAGCACTTGAGATATCGAGGCTGGAGAATCAAAAGTTTTAGGTGATCCTTGACTATGTAGTGAGTTCAAAGCCAGCCTGTGCTACATAAGACCCCCTCCACTCTCTCTGTCTCTGTCTCTCTGTCTCTGTGTGTGTGTGTGTGTGTGTGTGTGTGTGTGTGTGTGTGTGTGTGTTTTGAGACAGGGATTCTCTCTGTAGTGCTGGTTGTTTTGGAATTCCCTCTGTGAACCAGGCTGACCTCAAATTCAGAGATCTACCTGCCTTACCTCCTGAGTTCTGGGATTAAGTGTATGAGCAAACACTGCCTATCTGAGACCCTGTTTTTAAAGAAATTATTTGTAAAAAATGTAGAAAAATGTGTTTATGATGTAGAGGAAGGAAAAGTCCCAAACAAGACAAAACCAGCAGGCTGTAAGACCAGCCCTGGGACACAAGTTCACAAAAGACTAGGGATTCTCTGAGGACAGAAAATGAGAGAGCAGCAACTCACACAAGTGGAGACAGGGACACAGGAGGAGGAGGGCAGGTTTAAACCCAGAGCTGTTTCCCTTTGTTCTGTGCAGAAACGTTGGGGGGTTGGAGACAGTTCTGTACATAGGGAGATGCATGGTTGCTTCAAGAGCAAGCTAGGACTATCTGTGGGCCTTTACCTGGAGCAGGATTTCTGAAGTGGGCACGAAGAGAATTTGTGTCAGAGAGTGCATTGTTGTGAGATGTCCTCAGTGAACACACAGGGTGAACAGCAACATCCCTGACATCTGCCCACTGGACTATAGATGTCTCCAGACACCATGCCATGTCAGGGGTTTGTGACTTGAGATTGCTTCTGGACAAGTGATCAGTCCAGGGAAGGCGCTTGCATTCCTAAGGTATCATTCAGGAGTGACCAATTCCTGAAGCCTGATACTGCCCCTTCCTATGAGAAGCTGAGTTGGTCCCTAGGAAACTCTCCTCCCCTAGTAAGTGTAGTTGTCCACTTGACCAGGTTCAGAATCACTTACATTGCTATTGAGGCATGTCAAGGTGTGTCTTGAGTGTGTTTCCAAAGAGAACTGAAGTAGAAGAACCAATGTGAGTGGCACCCTCTCCATGGGCTGAAGGTCTGGTAGAACAAAAAAAAATGGGGGAAGGAGAAAGCCAGCTGAGATCCAGCATCCCCCAGTTTTGCTTCCTGGTCATCCATGATGTGAACAGCTTTCCCTCACTGCAGGATCCTACTGCCTGGATGTCCTGCCCAAGTGATGGTGTTACCCAGACTTGGGGGTTGTACTACTAAATACCTCTTCAGAAACAAACTGGAATATCGACTGGTGGAGGAGTAAACCATTCATACCTGGACTTTGAGAAAATAGGGGAGACACTGTCCATCTTAAAGGATAATATCTAAGAATATATTATAGGAGAATGGCTTCTGCTAGAATAAATATGACATAGCAAATCCAGGTATGGGAGAGAAGAATTGGAGGCCTGCATTAGTTCACTACCATGACCAAAATCCCCAATGGAAATACCTTACAAAAGAGAAAGGACTTGTTTTCGCTCCTGGGGAGCATGTGTAAAGCACTTTAGTTCATATCGTGGTGGGACAGGGGGTAGAGAAAGAATGCAGGCCTGTTTTTTCCCTCTTTGTTTATTCATATTAGCTTTCAGAGCCCATGGGATGGCATACCTACCTTCATGGTGTGTGCCCCCTCATCCCCTCATTAACACCCCAGAGGTGTGCCTCAGTCTTCCAAGTGAGGTGAATCCAGTTACAGAGGAAACCATCAGATGATGAGAGAAAGAACCAGATCCCATTTCCCCTTGATGGCGAGGCTTGAGAAATGTTTTGAGCAAAAAGAGCAATTTACTATTGAACAAGAAGCTTGAATATGTAGTGAAGACTGTGTGTTTTAGTACGAGGAAAACAACCTTCTCAAATACTACTGAACCCATAAGAGACCCCAGCAAGTTAAATTTTTATAATAATTCAAGGTATAAACACCCAAGCTTTCCTTACATACAGAGTCAGAAAGAAATCTAGTGGAAAATCACTGAAAACACACTTTGAAGCAGATTTTTCAACAGTGATAAGGGCTCCTAAAAAGCCTTAAATGGGAAGACGGGCCGTGTTGTAGTCCCATGAACAGGGCATTTCACTATTATACCTCAGTTTCTCCATATATCAAATCCTTTGATTACAATAAAGAGGTCAGCAGACCAGGATTAGTATAGTAGCTAGAAACAATATTTCAAAAATTAAAGTTAGTATAAGAATTTATTTTCCAAACTAATCTATAAATACAGTAAAACAAGGCAAAAAACTGTTTTTACTTACATGATCTCATTCAGAGACGGGGGTGAAAATTGTGTGTGTGAGAAAAGGTGGGAAATCCTGGCTGAGAAGAGACGGAGGGCAGAGTAGAGTTATGGGACATGATCCAGTGTCTCCCAGCAGGCACTGCCTCAGCCTGAGGCTGCTCTAGGTCTGGGCAGCAAGGCACAGGAGAGTCTGGGAGAGACGACACCAGTTAGGTTGGAGGCACTAGTCAGAACAGCATCAATCTTCTCCTGCCATCAGGCCCATATGGCAGTTTTTTCCCCCCATGGAATAGGGACATGGAGGACTGTTCCTATCTTGTCCAAGCAAAAGGATACAATCAGTTCCAGTGTCCTACTGCTTGTCCACAGTTTGGGATGGGTCCTGACAGCAGGCATTGCTTTGGGGTATCTTGCCCTGTGGTCAGTGTTGCCATAATCGAGGCAGAGACGTTGAGGTGCCTCATACATAACCTTCTTTGGGAACCTTGGGTCTCTGCTAGGATTGAAGTCTGTCTGATATAATAAGCTTTTAGATCAACATTTTAAATGCCATATTCTACAGATCTCTGAAGTATGAGGGCTGTTTAGGTATATCTGAATAGACATTCTTTGTTGTAGTTACCTGTTTTAAGCTCAACCCTGAAAACATATGCAAGGGACTGAGTAAAGTTTATCCCTGTAATATTACATCAGTACTTACCCTGACTATATTGAAAAAAACTTGATGATTTTTGACTATTTACTTATTTTTTTTAACAGTCTACAATAAGTAGCTTTAAAAACAATGATTACAAATTGAAGTTCTTCTAGCATCAAATGCATGTTGAGTAAAGAAACCAAAACTAAACATCAATATAAAACATACATATGAATCAGTTTGTCCCAATAGCTTAAGCTTAACAAATTTAGCAAATATCAGGAGACTAGAAAACATTCTTGGGCCTAAATGTACCTTGGGTCAGGAGAAACATTCTCCAAGTCACTGGTTTTAATCTCTATGCAAACATCTGACATACAGTTGGTCCTACGGTACCCCTGTAAGAAGATTTTTCAACCCCCAAAGGGTCAAGAATCATGGAGTCAGAAGCTGTTCCAAGTCCTTTGCCTAGGTCACTGTCTTGCTGCATCACAAGAAATGAACATCCCAGTTTCTGGTTAGTATTTGGAGCTTATGGCTGTGACCCTAATTTTCAGCCTTTCATTTTAAGTCCAAATATTAACATACACAGCATTTTCATAAACTGAAAATGTCCCATAGTCTTATATAAATATATAAACTTAAATAGTTTAAAAACTGTTCTTCTCAAATGTTTTTTCTGCAATATCAACAAAAATGTATCTTCTTTTACTTTCAGAGGGAGAGAACATGGCATCACCACAATCTGTATAAAGTAAAACCACGCTTCAAAGTGCAAACAATCCCAAAGTTCAATATGTGGGAATCATTCACAATCCTTATTGTTCTTTTACTTAGAGGCTTGGATCAATTGTTTGACCCTACCCTTGGCAGCACATACATAGCCTGCCTGCTCTATTTTATCATGGCTGTGGCTTCTGGAGATCATCACCTGGCACTGGCACTTTCAAAACTGCTAAGGTCCACCATTGCAGCTGGACTCTCTTTGGAACTCGAGCCCTGCCATATATTTGTAAACCTCAGCTGTTTCCTATGATCCCTTCATGTCTTTAAAACCATTATCATTTTATTACATGGGTAAATCTTAAATTACAAAGCTTAGCTACCAGAACAAGGTATATTTGTGACTATAAAAGCATTGAGGTGCAGCTTTAATATTTACATAGAGATAAAGCTTGCTTACATTTACATGAAGAGTTAAATCCAACTCACATATGTGTCCACAAACACAAATGTATATATCCCTTTTAACATAAACATTTTGCTGTGAAAAATCATCAGCTAATTTTAAAATGAAAACCATCCAGAATTAACTTTCAACTTTAGTATTTGCAGGTACAAAAAACCACAACACACATAGTTCACATCATATCCTGACTCTCTATAATCTTTTATTATGGTGGTATATTTTTTGTACTGAAATGTGATTTTAATTGTATGTTAATAAATAAAGTTGCCTGGGGGTCAGAGCTATTAGAGCCATAGCAAGAGCATGGCGGTGGTGGCACACGCCTTTAATCCCAGCACTTGTTAGACAGAGCTAGGTAGATCTCTGTGTGTAAAAGAATACAGCCAGCATTGGAGACACACGCCTTTAATCTCAATCCCAACCATACCTGGAAGTCTTTACAGACAGGCAGTGATGAGGCATGGGTTTACAACCAATGAGAAGGCAGAACCGAAAGTCTTTATAAAGACAAACACACAGGAAGTAGCTCCCTTTCGGAGAGCTCTCTTGGCTGAAGAGGATCCCTGAAGCAGGAAGGGTAAGGCTCTTAGGTCTGACCTCTTGGCTTTCTTCTCTGAATCGGCTCTGTTTCTTATTTAATAAGACGGTTGGTTACATCTACATTTTAATCCTCAGACATTTACTTAGACAAATTCTGCTTTTTTCCATTTTCCCTTTATTATTTTAGTCTCTTGCTTTCTCTCTTATTTTTTTAAACACAGAAACTCTTACCAAAGTCTTTCTTGTGATTTCCCTCAGTAGTCTAGAATATATTGTAGGGTTACAATATATTAAACAGGAACAGAAATACATGCATATACCATAACAAGAATAACTCTAAATTTGCATCAGCACTGTGCAGACATGCAGAAACTATTGTATCTGAGTGATCAAGTAAGCCCTGCCTATAGTATTATAACATAGCCACCCCTGTAGCTTAGCAACCATAGGCAGTGACATTCCATTCCACCCTTGGAACTAATCCTGCCCTACCCACCAGCATGGGAGATGGAGTGCAGCATGGGGACAGAAGATCACTGCCAACCCCAGATTCTCAAGTGCACAAGTGAGGCAGCTGGAAAGAACTCCATGCCCTGGCTGTGCACTCCAAGGTATGAGGGGTTCCATCTGCTCTGTGCTGTACTGCCCCACAGCTCCCGGACTGGGTGCCTGGCACCCTACCTGCCAGTCCTGCCTGGGACTCCAAGGTGCTCATAGCCAGCTTAGTGCCAGGCCACTCAGTGGCACCCTGGGTCCCTGCAGTAGCCCCACCAGACTTATTGTACCATAACAGTGCATTTCCCTGCACACTGCCTGTGCTCCATTCAGAGAGCAAGGAATCCATGGGGGTAATATTAGTCTGTCCTAGTTCAACCACCAGGGACCAGGTCACTTCTGCAGGCCATCTGGCCAAGGAGTCACAATGCACACATAATCCCAGACAAAAACACACTCTGTAGCCACATCTCTCACACATTTACACATTCTCATAGGCAGGACATTCCAACAAAAAGACAAACAATATTCCCATGGAAACAGTGTCAGATATCCACCAACAGATGTGGCATTCTCCTCCCCACTGCAGATCCTCAATCAAACACATGTAGGGAGGTTTCTGCCCCACTACAGATAAACAGATGTGGGGTTCTATGCCCCCACTACAGACAAACAAATGTGGGGTCCACTAAAGATGTGGGTTCTCCTGCCCTCCTAATAACATATGAAATATCTTTGAGCCCCTTGTGATCATGGTCCTGTGGCACATCTGCCACTTAACCATTCATATCACAATCACCCACTTAGGCATGCCACAGAATTGAAACTGAACACAGAGAAGCAGGCTCTATGGGCAAATGTCCCAGTGGCTTTGGGGATCCTAGACAAACCCCCAAACTTTATGCCTAGATCATGAGTATATCCAACAGACAACCACGGAGACTGAATCTCCTATGTAAAAGCAAAGAGCCTTTATTTTCAAGCTCTGGGTCTTGGTCTCTGTCTATCCAATGCAGCAGTGAGATCAGAGACCCAGAGCCCAGGCAGGGTGGGGTTTTTACCATAGTAGAGGTTAGGATGAGGAGATTTCCAGGGTTCAGGACCCTGATTGGCTGACATTTGTCTAGAGGAATAGGGAATGTTTGGAATGTCACTTATTTCCTCTTAGATGCAGGCCTCACTGGGTGGAGTCAGCTCATGGCTTTTCCTAGTTCCAGTGTTGCCTGCCAGAAGCTGTGTCTGGGCATCTAAACCTGTCATGGTAGTTGTGTGGTCAAGCTGTGTTGGGGGCCCCGACATTACTGCCCCAGAAAGGCCTTTATGGGGTCTTGATCACTGCCCCCAAAATTTCCTCCACAGCTCTTTCTTCTTGCATGCAGTAAATGTTCTGTCTTGTCTTCTGGTTCTGAACTAAAGACAGAACCCGGTAAGTGAGCACTGCTAGCCAGAAAGGCCAATTCTAGCCACACCCAGGCCAGACCCCCAGGGATCCTGGGCAAATAAATGCTGCTGATCTCAGTGTCTACTTCTCATCAGGAAATTGGGAGTAATGAGAGCACCCAGCTTCCAAAACTATAGCAAACTTAAAGACTGCAGTTGGCTTTGGTGATTCTAGAATCAGGGAAGTCCATGGTTTCTTCTTCTTTTTAATCATTTAGTTTTTATTTTCTGTGCATTGGTGTTCTGCCTGCATCTAAGTCTGTGTGAAGGAGTAAATTACTTTGAGCTGGATTACAGACTGTTGTGAGCTGCCATGAGGGTGCTGGGAATTCAGCCGTAGTCCTGTGGAAGAGTAATCAGTGCTCTTAACCACTGAGCCATCTCTCTAGCCCACCCTTGGCTCTTAAGACAGAATGAGAGAGGTTGACTTTATGGTCATGAAAAGGCCAAAGAAATCAGAAACAAGGAGATTGGCAGTTTCAGTGACTTCTGGGAGGGACTTCCTCATCAGACCTGTGTGAGGATTTGGCTCTTTTATTACCTGACTTCTTGGAAAGCAATTTAGCTTCAGCTGCCCACTTTAGCATGAGTGACTCCATGCTGGTGTGGTCAGGTGACCTTCCACAGGAGTCCATCCTAAAGGAAAGCCTCTTGCAAGTTTCTCATTTCTTTTTTAAGGCTTGAAGGAGATACTCTATGATGATGGTATAATTAGCATACTATAATGACTTTTAAAAAATGTGTGAAGGACGTGTGAACACACATGTTCATGGTCAGAGGTCAGAACCCTAAAGACGCCATTCTAAGTGAAACAAGTCTGCCACAGCAGGATGAATTCTGCATGTCTCTATTTATAGAAGATCCCTAAAGCTGTACAAATCTTAGAAACAGAAAATAAATTAGTGATTCCCAGGGGATGTGGATGTCAGGAAGTAGGGAGTGTTGTGCCCAGATCGTGACCCCCAGAGAGACCACCAAAGACGAGCATGCTGGAATGCAAAAGCAAGGTTTAATTCTGGGGTATCCAAATACAAGCCTAGGCATGAACTTCCTCCAATACATCCAACACAGTGGAGGCTGGAGGAAGCGCCCACCTGTCTGCAAGCTCAGTTTTTAAAGGGAAAAATCACAAGGTTACATCATTTAGGGGTGCTAGTACGGGTACAATTCTGATTGGCTCGCTTCTAGGGGCTTTCTAGAAATCATGGCTTAATCTTACTTCTAAGGGAGTGGTTACCCACCACCATTTCTCATTGGCTGCCCTCAGGTGGGGCCATTTTTATGGTCAGTTACCCTGGAAACCAGGGAGAGGACATTCCATAGTCCGGCAGGCATTACCTTGTGACTACTTTGTGACTATGTACTTTTACACTTCCTGGTTTCTGGAATCTGAACTGACTTGTTTCTGTAACTATTGGCCTATTCCTAGAAGGAGAAATCTTAGGCCTTAGTTTTGGGGTGAAAGCATTTTGGTCTTATTTCTAAGACGGCTCATTTTGGTCTTACAGAAGGCAGCCATTCAAAAGGCATGCAGGAAATTCTGTAGTAAAGCAGTACTCCTAAAAATAACAAAACCTTAGCATTCGCTTAGAAGTGGACTAAAGGTAGATTTCACATCAGGTGCTTTTTATCACAATGAGTTTGGGGCTGGGAAAATGGATCAGTTAGTCTTGTCCTTGGCATGCAGACATGAGGACCTGAGATCAGACCTTCATTATCCACAATAAAAGCTGGGCACTTTAGGACACACATGTAATCTCAGCACTGTGGAAGAGGCAGGGGCAAGAGGACCCCCATGTCCTGAGTCTCAGGGTGTCTTGTGACATTATGCCCAAGTTCATATATCTGAAATGGCAAACTGGACAAGACACAGAGTGGCATTGGAAAAGCCTAGGATACATTGTACAGAATAGGAATGGGCTTCAGAAATCTCATTCTTCCAGAGGCCTGAGTGTGTAGTTTCTTGAGTAGAGCTGACCATGTGAGGTAGGGGCATTGGGTGATTCTTTGTCAATTGACAGATGAGCTATTGTGTAACTTTAGATGACCTGTGTGTGCATACATAAGCCATACATAATTTTAAACATATGTACGCCCTATCATGCATACAGGAGATGGTAAATAGGTTCCTTTTTCCCACCTAACAGGTCACAAGGACAGACTTGACCTCACAGTGTTCGTGTCATACACTGGGTTGGGTAGACCTTATTCCTCACACCAGAATTTCCAGACCACAAGTTACTCACAGGTATGAAGGTGCTTGGTGTTGCTCTACTGGGAACGGACAGCTAAAGGTACCTTGGGTTTTTGGGTTGTCCCTGTGTTTGCCTACGTCTCCTGGGGCATGCTGGACAAATAGTCTAGCCAATCAGTGATCTCCAGGTTCAGTAAGAAACCCTGTCTCAAAAAAGAATTTGTAAAGGACAGAGAAAGACACTGAAGTTGACCTCTGGCCTCATGTACTTGAACACACACACATAGGTACATGCACAGCACACATGCATGTCTGTGAAGCCACCTTCACACAAGAATCATTTGCTCTTACCTCACCCTGTTCTAGTTTCTTTGGGGGGTTTGGATTTTTAAACTTATCTTTTGAGCAGAACCTGCATGTTCATAGCCCTTGTTTTACCGGGTGCTACAGCCACAGCACCCAGTACAGTTCATGGCAGCCGGATGCTGTCACACAAAAGAGTCCTTCCTGCAAAGGACTGCTCCTGTCCTGTTCTCACCTGGACCTCAGCCTGTAAGTCATTCTGATGAAGCCTATGTATATTTATATATTATAAGTGTCTGCATTCATTCGATCAGTTCCAATAATCCTTTAGAGAACCCTGATACAGCCTGTCTCCTGGGTGACTTAGATCCCATCAAGCTGACAATCAAATTAATGACCACAGGTGGCCATGCTTTGAATCCATCCAGTGTAGGTGAGAGATATGAGAGACTGCAATGAGAGGAGGTGGATTTCTTACACAACTCTTTTGTCGGATGCTCAGAGCATGTCACTTTCCTTACCCAACTGCATCTTCAGGATGGCCCTGTGGACTAAAGTCATATGGAGCTGGGGAGCAGGGTGACACTAAGTCCTTTCTCTGTATGGTGTCCCTGCTATTCTGGGATCTACTCACAAGGTGTGAGGACCAGCAGGGCATGAAAACCAGCAGGGGACAGGACACATGGTAGGCTAGGGTGTGACTGCAGGCCATGGATGTGGGGAGGGCATCTGGTTGGGCTGGAGTAATGGGAGGCAGTTTCCTATAAAGAGGAGACCTCCTGGGATTGAGAACAGGATCCGCATGTGGAATGGCACACCTGGTGCCTTCCAGGAGACAGCAGGACATCTGGAGCTGAAGGTATTCAGAAGGCATTCAGAAGGCATTCAGAAGGCATTCAGAAGGTATTCAGGGAGAAGGTCAGCCGATACCAAGGGACCAGGGGACCAGGCCTGACCAAAAATGATGTTTCATGGTTGTTGCCTGTAATGGTTTCAAATCATAACCCAAAGCACTGGGGTTTGAGAACTGAACTGTGTAAAACTTGAAAAGTCAAACTATCTCTAAGTAGAACATGAAATCCCCACACATTCCCTTTCAACATTCATACTGTGTGACCCCTGTTACTCCCTATTCTACTAGCCTCCAGGCCAAGGACAGGAGCTAATTCAGCACAGGTTCCGTAACATATTTAATCAGCAACATACAGTATTTACATTAAATGAGCATCTGAACACACAGGGAGGGATCCCACAAAAGGACAATCTGAGGGTTCATCTGAACCAGGTCCATTGTGTGGCCTCCTGCTCTAGTGAGGGCCATAGACCCAGGTTTACAATCCCTGGCTGCCAGCACCTGGGATCTGAGGAGGGGCATGAAGCTCTCAGACCTTATACTGCTTTGCAACCAAGCCTAAGTTTGTTTGGTAAGTGGGGTTCACAGGTCAATTGGGTACAGGCACAGCACCTTGTAAGATGGCAGCTCTGGGGCCTGCCTGAGTCAAGTGACTAGGCCTTGCCCGTCACGGTACATGTGTAGCTGAGGGACTAATGAGGGATGGGCAAGTTCAAAAGGCAGACATTGGTTGCACTGAGGGTCAATGAAAAAGGCTGAGAAGTTATTCAGATGAGAAGCTCAGGGGTTCAGGTACCACTGGGTACAGAGAAAAGATGGTAAGAACCAGGCTCTTCTCAGGTGCCACTTGCCCAGGAGGCAGTAGAGCTGTGAGACAACCAAGGTAGCTGAGGGACTACTGCTGTGAGATGTTCTGTATGGCAAATGTGTTGCTAATTAGTCAATAAATAAAACACTGATTGGCCATTGGCTAGGCAGGAAGTGTAGGTGGGACAAGGAGGAGAATAAAGCTGGGAAGTGGAAGGCTGAGTCAGAGAGACACTGCCAGCCGCCATGATGAGAAACAGCATGTGAAGATGCCGGTAAGCCATGAGCCATGTGGCAAGGTATAGATTAATGGAAATGGATTAATTTAAGCTATAAGAACAGTTAGCAAGAAGCCTGCCACGGCCATACAGTTTGAAAGCAACATAAGTCTCTGTGTTTTCTTGGTTGGGTCTGAGGCTGTGGAACTGGCAGGTGAGAGAGATTTATCCTGACTGTGGGCCAGGCAGGAAAACTCCAGCTACAGACTACAGAGCATGGACAGGAGCATCCTCTGGCTAGTGATTTTTCCTGGAGCCCAGCATGGAGAAGAAAGAAGGGGACCAGCAAAGTGAACATAAGTACAAACTTCTCTCCTGTGGGCCTGGGGGAGGCAAGGGAGACAGGAGCTGCAGGACCTGGGGAAAGATGAGAAGGGAGGTCAGAGACACAGAGGAGGGCCAGGCAGTGGGGCTGCTGGGGGGCTGCTCAGTTGGCTCCTGATGCTGAGCCTCGTATCTTATACCAGAGCAGAACATGAACATGTGAGGAGAAGTGGGTGAGAAAAGATGGAGCCACTTGCCTCTGTACAAGTCACCCAGTGCTTCAACACAACATCTCTGGCTCCCAGGCTGATCTGGTGGGATGGCCCAGCAGCCCCTTCTTGATAGATGACTGATTGTGAACAATGGTGACCTGTGGGCCCTGTGAACATGGTTGTAGCTGGAGCTCCTAAGGTGGTAAAGGAAGTGACATGGGCACTTTTGGGAAGGCTTTCCCCACCCTGCACATCTCTGAGGGCAGCTGCTGGGGAGGGGTTGGAATAGATTTCACAGAAAATGGCACTCCTTCTTCCTGAAGGAGCCCTGGTGTGCTCACCATGTCACAGATGATATTCTTCTGACTCCATCTTTTCAAGTAACATGTGCTCTACGCCATTGAACTGAGGATGGGGAAGGAGAGAGACAAGAGTGATCAGCCCCAGTCCTGAGAATTCTCTTTCCACTCTGACTCATCTTTCTTTAGCCTGGGGCAGCACTGGAACCTGAGTGGGGATGGGGGACTGGCCCTCTCCACTGGTCTCAGTCAGTGATTACCACAGGGGTTCCTTGTACCCAGGAGTTTGGCTAAGACCTCAGAAGATAGCCTTTTCTATCTCTCTAACCCACTTTTATTTTTTAAAAACAAAAAAAAACCCACATCTGCAGTTAGTTCCCTTTCCATTATTTCAGTTTGTGGTGTTGGGATGGAGGGATATAGAACTTGCCCAGGCCAGCCCCAAAAGGAGAGCAGGACCACTCAGATTACTCCACCCACTTAGTCCCTTGGTTAAGCTGTGCTTGCCTTGATCTGATACACTATCTCCCACAGGGTGGAGTCAAAGCCTTGGTTCTTTTTCCCTGGTTAGAGTTGCCACATTAAAGGCACCTCGTATGCCTCCCGTATTTGGGGGGTTATAGCATGCCCCAAGGGGACATCTTCCTGATACAAAAGCACCTGGAATATATCATCATTCCACAGATGAAGAACGGAACACACATTCACCTCCTGCTTATCACTTTCAGGCTCCCCAAGATATGACGTCTCATGTCAGTCCTCTCACTCAGCAGCCATGGCTGACTCAATACACTGAGCACAGTTACTGCTCTTGGTTTCATCCTGTGGGAGTTGGTTTTCTCTTTCTATCATGTGGGATCCAGGAATCTAACTGGAGTCTTCATGATGAGTGGCCAACACCTTTACTGGCTGAGCCATCTCCCTAGCCTAAGGACAGCCTTTTTGTTTTGTTGAGATCCTTCAACGGATTGGATCACTTTAAGGAAGCCAATTTGCTTTACCCAAAGTCCACTGATGTTATGTGAACTCTAAGTTGACAGGTAAATTTGGCCACCTCAGTAGGTGGTCTACAAGAATAGCAAACCTTGCGGAGGTGGGTAACACTGTAAGTTGTCAAGACCCATTTTAAAGCTATAGTTTTTATGGATTGAAGTGTCAGCTCAATAATTGCCTGGGAGAGATATAGAGCCCAAAGCCAGACAAGGGTATGCATGCTTCCAGGTTTACCATGGAAGTGAAAACACTGTACAGGGGTGAGGCCTTTGCTTTGGGAATAGCATGATGCTAACTGGATATCTGGATGTATTAGTTACTTTTTTGTTGCTGTGGTAAAACTCCATGACTTCCAAAAGGAAGAGTTTATTTTATTTGGGTCTTATGGTTGCAGAGGGATAAAACTCCATCATGGCAGGGAAGCCTGGCATAGGGGCAGGAAGTGAGAACTCACGTCTTCAACAGGAAGCATGAAGCAAAGTCAGAGACCTAGAAGTGATGAGGTTTCCACTCTCAGGCCCTGTCCCCGGTGACTTCTTCCTCCAGCAAGGCCACACCTCCCAAACCTCCCCAAATAGTGCCAACTTTTTGGAACTGAGTGTTCCAATATCTGATTCCATGGGGGACATTCTCATTCAAACCACTAGAAACTCAACTAGATGTTGTTGGTTTTTACTCTTTTGGGGGGCCCGTAACCCAGCACCTAAATAAATAACACATGAAGGCTTATTCTTAAGTACAAATGCCCAGCCTTAGCTTGGCTTGTTTCCAGCCAGCTTTTCTTAACCCATTTATCTTTTACCTCTGGCCTTTTATGTTTCTTTATGTCTGTATGTCTTTTCTTATCTTCTTACTCCATGTCTCACTGTTTAGCTGGGTGGCTGGCCCCTTGTAAAGAAAAGAGGCTGGCTAAAGAAACCCACCCTGACCCTGGAGCCCAGAATTAGGGAAGGATGGCTCAGATATGGCCAATGAGAGAAACACAGTTTAGTTCACATCAGAGCCATCTCTGCCCCTGTCCAATTGACTTGTGAAACCAACCAATCACAGAGCAGGACAGCAGAATCCTGGCCCTAGGGCCCACGAACAGGGAAAGAAACACAGCCTGTGTTTGGGACCTGAGCCAGAGAAATGAACACTTTATCCTCAAACCCAGAACCCAGGAAATATGCCCTGACTCTGAAACTAGCACCAAAATAACACTCTTGGCCCCTAGAATCAGAGTCTGTGAAAGAAATGTGCCCTGGCCTTAAAGGTAGTGTCAAAAAGCCAAGAAAGCCCAGTGAAAGAAACACAGTTTGGCCCTAAAATCAGGGCCATCTCTGGCCCTTGCCCACAAAACTGCCCAATCCCTGGGCAGAAAAAAACTAACCAATCACAGTTGACTCTGCCCCCTGGACATCCTGTATAAACTGCCCCGCCTGGTCAGTTGTGAGCAGTTCTTTCCACCACTCTCCTGGCCTCCTCCTTCCCAAATATATCTCTTTCTCAAAAGAGTTTTGGGTGAAAACCTTCATTCACTGGTGCACAGAAGAACCTTGCTGGAACATCCCATACTGGATTGAGCAAGGGGGGAGCTGAACAGAAGAACCTTGCTAAGATATCCCATAGTGGACTGAGCAAGACAGAGCTAGTAACAGTGAACAGGAGATTGCAGCTCTCCAGGAGAGGAGCAGGATTGCTGTATCCTGCAGGGAGACCATCCACCATCACACCAGGTATAGCCTGACTTTCCTGAAGAGTCAGGATACCCTTCCCTGATGAAGCAGTTCCAGGCCTGACTCTCCCGAGAAGTCAGAAAAATTTCCCTTCCAGAGTTGGGCTGTTTCTTTGCAGTCCCAGCTGTCAGGGCTGTGCTGCACAGCTCTAGGTGTCCCGGACACCTTCAGGGCAGAGCTGTTGACTGAGCAGCTCGAGGTGTCCGGGATACCTCGCCCTCCAGGGCTGAACTGTCTCCTTGCAGTTTCAGCCATTACAGTTGTGCTACACAGCTCAGGGTGTTGGCTGACTCCGCAGGTAGTCAGGACACCAAACCCACAGAGTTACACATTTTGCAACCAGTTTACTAACATTTTTGTTGCAATTTACTAACACCCCTAAAATCCTCCTCCTTCCTCTCTCATTCCTTCTTCCTTTCTCCCAAATCTTTCTATTTCTTCTCTCTGCATGCCAGCCCCACCTATCCTTTCTCCTGTCCTACTATTGGCCATTCAGCCTTTATTAGACCATCAGGTGTGTTAGACAGGCACAGTAACACACTTTCACAGAGTTAAACAAATGCAACATAAATAGAAGTAACACACCTTAAAATTACATTCCCCAACAACTGTGGTGATAAGATGCTCTAAACAAAGCACATCTTTGGTGCCCCAGAAAGGAAAAAGTACCAAGTCCTCCTGTGGGTTCTGTGGTCAGCCTGAGTTTTCTTTCATCTTCCTGCTGGTTTGGCTGGTTCCTGAAATAGCAGATGGATGGGAAGGCCTCATCTGCAGTGTTTGTAGCCTGTCTTCAGTCAGTCCTTCCGCAGGCAGTAGATAGTCGTCCTTGTCAGTGTGTCCATTCCTCAGGGTGTCCACATCACTCCTGCATTCACAAGCTGACCATGGCCCTCCTGATTTCAGTAGTGTTTCCTTACCCTGAGCACGAGCACGAGGTCACTGTCTGAGCCTTTGTCACAGGAGCCTGATGACACCCCATCCTTGTGTGGTCTCTAAACCCCGTGAGTTCCTTCTCTGTGTCTTCATTCGTGGATACTTCCTCAGTCTCACGTCCAACCACACCCTGTTTCTCTAGACTCTCTACCTCATGTCTGCCTGTTGTTCTGGCCCAGTCCCCTGGAGTGGCTGAGCAAGGTGTGCCAACAGCACAGTGCCCTTCCTTCAGTCTCCAAGGCCAGCACAGTGCCCCTGTCTGTGGTCTGGAATCACCCCCACCCTAGCTGATGCACCTGTGCTTACTACCTGGGGCTTGGGAAGGGCTCCCTCTGCTGGGAGAGGACAGAATTGCTGGGCAGAGCTCATCTCTGGGAAAGAGAAGCACCATGGAGAGAAGGCTGCATCTCAAAATCTTCCCACGCCAGAAAGCAGAGAGGGGCCCCTATCACCCATGATGTAGACAAAGACTAGCTAGAGGACAAAAGGCCCATCCTTTCCTCCCAGGGAGACATTCTGAGCCTCTACTTGGGCCCCCAGCAACTCTAGGGACTCAGCTAAGATTGGCAGCAAAGTCTCAGAGCCAAGAATAGGTTTCTACTGCCACCCACCTCACTCAGGCCATGCATTCATGCCTCAGTTTCTTCATCTGTGAAATGGGGTCTGCAGTCTCTAGTCTAAAGATGCAGTGCCTAGTGGCTTAGGGTCACTATTGCTGTGATGAAACACCATGACTAGAGGTAAGTTCGGGGAGGGTTAATTTGTCTTACACTTCCATATCATCACCCAACACTGAAGACAGTCAGGACAGGAACTCAAACAGGGCCAGAACCTGGAGGCAGGAGCTGGTGTAAACTGTGGAGGGGTGTTGCTTACTGGGTAGATCTCATGGCTTGCTTGGTACATTTTCTGACAGAACCCAGGACCACAAACTCAGGGCCAGCTCCACCTACAATGGACTGGATCCTCCCCCATCAATCACTAATTAAGAAAATACCTGACAAGCTTGCCTACAGCCCAATCTTAGGGAGTCACCTTCTTAATGGAGGCTCCCTCCTTTCAGATGACTCTAGCCTGTGTCAAGTTGACATAAAACTAGCCAGGAAATGCCTGACATGGGGCTAGGGGTGGAAATTGGTTTGTAGAATGCTGGCCTAGCATGTGCAAAGCTCTGGGTTGGATCTGTAGCCTCACATAGAACTGGGCGTGCTGATGGAATCTTAGCACTAGAGAAGATGAGGCAGGAGGATCAGGAATTTAAGGTCATCCTCAGCTACAATGTAGGTTTGAGGACAACTTCCTGAGACACTCTGAGAGAAAAAGGAAGGAAGGAAGGAAGGATGGGAGGGAGGAGGGAGAGAAATGGCTGACATGGCACAGGTGTTCCCGATGTTCTGGGGTGGGAAGAAAAGAATCTGGCTTGCGATTTTCAAAAAGAAAAAGGACATATTGACCTGCTCTTCAGAGCACAGAGTGCTGCCTTCATGAGAGGACTGCCCTGTTATGGCCTCAGTAAAGCTGAGGGGATGTGCTAAGGACATTGCCCTGTGGGTAGTCAGACTTCAGCAAAAGGACAAAGCTGGCCAGAAGCCCCAGATTCCCTTGCCAGACTCAGTCACAGTTTACATGACCTTAATCACAAACATCTGAGGGGTGTGGGCTTGATTTTCAGCAGAAGAAATTTAGCCCCGGTGTGTCTTGTCTGGAGAACCTCCTAGGGCATCCATTCACAAACTGTGGGTTGTGACCCTCTGACAAAACTCTATCTCCCAAAGTATTTACATTACAAATCACAACTGTAGCAAAATTATAGTTATAAAGTAGCAGCAAAATTAATTTTATGCCTGTGGATCACCACAACATGAGGAACTGTATTAAAGGGTCACAGTGTTAAGAAGGTTGAGAGGTACAGCCTTAGATCCAGGGGGTTCAACTAGGTTCCTGATGAACACCTGGTGGAGGGGAGGTGATCAGGGCACACAGAGATAGCCCTGCAGAGGGCTAGCCTGAGGATACAGGGCACTTGGTGAAGCCGGGCAGCTGTTTCCATGGAGTTGAGCTCCTGGCCCAGCTGCAGAGGAACTGGGTGTCTCATGCCTCACTCTCCCCACCCTGCTGCAACCTGTGATGAGTTCTCCACCCTGCCCCTGCAGGACTGCATTTTAAGGAAGCAGCCAGCTCACAGGCTCTGCACTATGGCTGCCTCTCCTGTGATTCCACCCCCAGTCACTCTGAGAGGTGTATCTACTGGTTTCTATGAGGATGAGAAAAAGAGACTCTGGATGGTTGTAAGTCTGGGCTTTAGACCCTTCCATCCAATTCAAAATAGGGTGAGTTTGGGGGCTCCTGGGTGACTGTACTCTGACCCTTGTGCTTGAGTTCTAGAGTGTGTGTTGGGAGGATGTTGTCATCATGTCAGAAAACAGCTGATACTGGTCTGTGAACAGGACCATGTCCTCACCCATGTACCAGCTACAGGAGCCCCTGCTTGGAGTCCCCACAGGCACAAGCTTATCCACAGATGGTGGAGGCCCTTGTGGTGAGGCCAGACTTACCAGTAGATGGCCCAGTGAGAGGAGCATGCTGAGAAAGCTTACAGATAGGAGTGTTGATAGGTTGGGCTTTGTGGGATGAGTAGGAGTTCTCCAGGTCAGAAATAAGGCACACACTTGGAAGGAGCAGATGGGAATGGAAAGCACTAGCTTCTGGTTTTTTTGCACATAATGACACACCTGCTGCTGTTGTCCCCAAACTTGAATGTCCTGGGGAAGCATTTAACAGGTAAGGGTCCTTACACTGGAAACTGACTGGGGCCTTGCGGGAGGTCCAAATGGGTTAGTGGATCTGCTGACAACATAGATAATCACTCTGAAACCTGCTCTGGGCTGTGGCTTTAGACCACGATGGAACCTGGGAGGACAAAATGCTCTCTAAAGCCGCAAAAGCATTTCTAGGCATCAGAACTGCTCCAAAAGGACCAGGGATGTCACTCTAGGGCAAAGCCCTTGTGTTGGTATGGCAGAGACTATGGGTCCCCTCCCTGGTACCAGGGTGAGGGCTGTTCTGTCATTTGTTCTGGGACAAATATCTGAGGTGCCCATTAACATGTCAATGTGGACACTGGTCTCTAGGTTTTCTCAGCATCCCCCAGTCCCTACCTGTTGCTAGTTATGGCCAGTTTACCCTGCTCTCTACCCTGAATGATCCAGCTCAGGGCCTGCACCTCTTCCAGCCCCCTCCACCCTCCCCACCCCTGTACCCCAGCCACCTCTGGTCTGTACATAACTGAGACATTTTGGCTATGTCTCTTGGTCCAGGCCATCCCACTTGGTTGGCATCTCCTCTCCCCTCTCCTCTTTCTTCTCCTTCTCCTCCCCTCTCTCCTCTCCTCACATGGCCAGGCTCACAGTCCTGTTCACTCTGGACTCTCCAGATGTCTCTGCCTCTGGCTGTGCTCTTCCTTTTATCTACAATAAGCCTTCTCCTCCACCATACCTGGGAGCAGTCAAGTCCTTCCTTTTTTTTCTTTTTTCCATTCATCTGGTGCTGACATGATATGATAATGGACCTGAGTTTGTCCCAGGTTTGAAACCTAACAAGGGGCAATTCACCTATTGCATCATTTTAAAAAAACCAAGTAGATAAGTGCTTTTCTTTAAACCTATACCAAGTAAAGGATGGAAAGGTTTTAGACCAAATATTTTCAGTTTAAAAAAAACAAAACAGAAAAGAATTCTGTTGGTGAGAATGTAAATGAAGCGGCTTCCATGGGAAACACTGTGTAGTCAATTAAATTCAAATAGAGTCACCTGCTTTCCCGCCATCTCGGGTTAAAGTAGCTATTGGCTCCAAGTGTGCATGGAGGGGCAGGTGTGGCAATCAGAAGAGCTGCTGACAGCTGAGTGTAAAAGGGGCGGGGCTAATCTGATGGCTGATGTGAAAGAGTGAACCTGAGGTCCCAGGCAAAGCTGTTGCTAAGGGACACATGCACAGGAAGTCCCCCCTGAAGTGACACTGGAACTCACTTTGTGGTTCAGGCAGGCCTGGAACTTGTGATCCTCCTGCCTCAACCTCCTGAGTAGTTTGGGATCCCAGTTTGCAACACCAGTCCCAGCATTGATCTTCTCTCTTTCTTCCTTCCCTTCTTCCTTCATTCTCTCCTATTTGTGTCTTGTCTGTCTTTCTCTGTCTCTCTCTCTCGTTATGTATACTAAGAAATAGGTTACATTGTAACATTTTCACACACACACACACACACACACACACACACACACACACACACACACGCCAGAAGCAGGCACATCTCTCTGAGTTCAAGGCCACATTGGCCCATATAGCCAGTTCCAGGCTAGCCAGGTCTACACAGAGGTCCTGTCTCAAACAAGCACACAAATCAATAAGCAAATAAACAAACCTTGAAAACAGAGCCCTGCGAGCCCGAGTTTGGATCCCAGCAGCCACAAGAAAAGCCTCCTGTGGCTTTGTTGCCTGTGACTTCAGTGCTGTGGGGGCGTCGACACAATCCCTGCTTCAAAGGCTTAAGGGGAAAGTGACTGAGCAGACACCTGAGTTCTCCTTTGGCTTCTTCAGGCTGCCACATATGTGCATCACACACACATACTCACATTCACAATATCCACACAGTCACTCATGTGTGTAAATGTGTGTATGTGTGAGTATATGTATGTATGTGTGTGTGTGTGTGTGTGTGTGTGTGTGTGTGTGTCTGTATAAGAGAAAGAGTGAGATTTTGTGTGTGAGACTGAGTTCCCACATGGAGTTACAGGCCGGGACAGAACCTTCTCAGTGTGATCTCAGCAAGGATCAGCAGCTTTTTCAATCAGCTGCCTCAGAAAGAAGCTTCTTATTTTGCAGGCACTGAGGATTTGGAAACACTCCCTGGGCCACATTAGTGCAAAGCATCCAGAGACAATGGTAGTTTTGAATAAAACTTTATTTACTACAAAAGCAGGTGTCTAGTCATTGTGGGCCCTTGTTTCTTCTTGGCTATCCCCCTTCCCTCCCAACCTAAAGTCAGAATACACACAGAGGGGCAGAGTCTCACAAAAAAGTTAGGGAGACAATCATGAAGTTATCTGCCACAGTGTCACAGGTGAGAGCGTGTGTCTTCAGCTTATAAGAATGCAGGGATTTCTCAGGTAGACAGGAGGACACTGGTAGGGTGTCTGTGACATGTTTTCTGCTTTGTGGCCACACCTGTCACTTGGTTATGGTCTATAGTTTCTTTTTCTTTTTTGTTTTTTTTTTGTTTGGTTTTTTTAAAACAAGTTTTCTATATGCAACAGTCCTGGTTGTCCTGGAATTAACTGTGTAGACCAGGCTGGTCTCAAACTCAGAGATCTTCCTGCATCTGCCTCCTGATTGCTGGATTAAAGGCTTGTGCCACCATGCCAGGCTATAATGACTTTTTCACTTCGTAGCTTTCTATGTTGGTTCAGGTTTATGGTTTGCATTTATTAAAGACACACAAAGCTCTCCATCAACACTACATTGCATTTCTTTTGGTAAAGCCATTGCCCTGGGCACCTGAGTGTGGGGGGGGGGGGGTAGGGGGAGCATGTTGAATGTTCAGGTGAGCTGCTCTAACTCTCTCCACCTTATCCCCCTGAGACAGCATCTTTCACCAAATCTGGAGCTAGACTGGCAACCAGGAAACCCCAGTGATCCTCTTGCCTCAGTTTTCCACTGCACTGGCACATGTATGACTGTGACTTTTTACATGAGTGTTGGAGAGTCACACTTAGGTCCTCATGTCTGTGCAGCAAGTACACTTACCTATGGAGCCATCTCCCCAGTATCTGTCTTATTTTTCAAAGGAGAATTTTTAAAACTCTGGAAATGCCTGAGACAGAGCCCCAGGAAGCAGTCCAGTTCCAGGAAAGGTGCTGTGAGGCTGGAGACTGTGGCTGCAGTGTGGGAAATGCACTGGAGATGAGCAGGGATGCTGGAGGGAGTACTGGGTCAGAGCAGGCAGAAGAGCAGCAGACATCAGGGTCCTGGGGAAGACCTAGGTGTTGGGAACAAGACTGTGGTTGGGGCTGTTGGAACATATACCTCTGATCCTGACCTTTTCAGCAAAAAAGCCAGGCCAGCACCAGCCATGGCTGCTGGAACCTGTCCCTAATGCATCTCTCCCCTCTACTCCTTCAGATTGTAGCTACTATGACTGTCACCTTGTGGCAGGTGAACACAACCTGCCTACAGTCCCAGATCCCCTTCTCCTCTACTTTGACCTGTCTTCCCATGAATTGGTACCGATTTTCTGCGACCTTTTACCGGGGGACAGACTCAATGTTCTGGCAATTAGTGGGCCATATCCAGGTAAGTGTTTAGTACCTCACAGTGAAAGCTGGGGTGGCTGGGGTGTCAAATGGCAAATGCTTTCACCCTGTCACACCCCCTGGGAGGTTCTCTCTTTCTCTCTCTGTCTCTGTGTCTCTCTGTCTCTCTCTGCCTCTCTGTCTCTCTGTCTCTGTCTCTCTGTCTCTCTGTCTCTTTGTCTCTCTGTCTTTGTCTCTACTTATTCTTGGAGTCTTTAATATCATGTATCTCCATCCAATTCATTTTCCCATCGCTTTGTATCAATCCTCTGTCCTTGCAACATCCCCACCAAAATAACATTTTAATAAAAAGGAAAAAATCAATCTTGTCGTGGAAGCTGTAATATGACACAGTGAGTCTTGCAGTAAACACTTTTATCCATGTATCTTTACTTGCAAGTGTTCATTGCGGAGAGTCATTCATCTGGTTCAAGGCCTCCGGTTTCTGCTACACCATCGATGCTGGGCCCTCACTGGGACTCCTCTGGGTTATCCTGTGTTGCCCTGTGTTGCCCTGTGTTGTGGAGATCCTGCAGCTTTGGGTCTGCAGAACTGGTCCCTTCATATGCTCCAACAGACTATAGATGGGGTGGATGTTGGGGTGGCCAACCCATAACCCTGGTTCTGGGACTGGATAGTTGCAGGGTTGGTCATCAAGTCAGCTCTCCCTTGTCCTCACAACAGGGTGACCTCTCCTGCATGAGGCAGGCTAGTTAACAATTATAATGATGAGCAAGGGGCGGGGACAGGTCTCCTGCTTTCAGATGCTCAGGGTCAGCTCTCCCACACCTACACCTTCAGGGTCAGCCAGATTGTGTTGACCAAGTGTGGCATAGGGGACATTCTCCCAAGTGCTACAGCTGATGGAGGGGCAGGACCAGCTCTCCTCAGGGAGTTTCTTATTTCTTCTTCGTTCAACCATTCTAACAAGGTCCCTTTCTAGTGGAGGATTTGGGGAGTGTTGTTGTGTGATATAACTTGTCCTGGGGAGATGAAATATACTTATCTACTCACCCCTGATAGGGAACCCTCAACCAACCAAAGTACAGAGACCACCAAAGTCCATCTTGGTGAACCAATGAGTTTTATTGGGGTTACTTATGGGAATCTGGGTGAGGGATGACTTACAGGAGCAGAAATGACTCACAGAAATGCATCACCAAAGCCCACCCCAGCATGGGTGACAGACAGCTCACAAAAGCCAGGACCCTGGAGCACACTGCTCAGCCTGCAGGCAGCTCAACAGGTTACAGAGTGTCCTTTCCAGGTGACACAGTTGGGCTGAACCCTTCCAGGCAGCCTGGCTGGTTTCTGCTTCTTCAGGGTTGTCTTCTTGTCTCAGAGTCTTTGGGGCTTGGCTCTGCTTCATCTGACTGACTCTGGTCAATTTCAGGGAGTTCTTGAAGATATTTGTGTTGTTGACCTCCCTACTTAAGGAGGAGGCTATTAGTACAGCAGAGGGGGGGGGGGGAGAGAGAGAGAGAGAGAGAGAGAGAGAGAGAGAGAGAGAGAGAGAGAGAGAGAGAGAGAGAAGAATGCATCCCTGCACACATGTGGGGCCTCTCTCCCTTGGGGCCGGGCTGGAATTAATGCTTCCTTCAGGCTACAGAATCCACAAATGAGATCTCCTTATGCCTCTTGCCCTTTCTGCTATCTCAAGTCTGAATGGGTCATTGTCCTAGAGCTGGCTAGATGTGTGTCACCCAGGATTCTGATGGCTGCTCCCTCTCCTGCAGATTGGAAACATTGAGCAACTGGCCCTAAAGGTGGAAAACTATGGTGGTAAGTCAGACACCAGCAGGCTTTCCCTCTTTATAGGAAGGCAGTGCTGGTCTCTCTTCCTGAGCTTCCATATGTGGCCACCCCTTACTTTTCTCCTTTGGATATAAGTTCTGTGAGCTGACACCCACAGTAAGCATAGGACCTCATGGAATCAGAATCGCCACTCAGCCCTGGAAACAGTTCACATGTACAGAGTTCCACTTAACAGCCAAGCAAACAGGCTCAGGGTGTTGGAATGCAGGTCCTAAGACTACAGACCCTGTGATGGCAGTGATCAGACTAGAACCTAGTGACCTTGGCTCTCAAGTTTAATCACACCTGAGTGCTGTGTGATATCAGCCCAAGAGGACCTACACTGGGCATCTCCCCCAGCTTAGTAGCAGCTCTGCCCAGTTGGGTAGATGTTGGCCCATGGGGAGGGCTGGAGCACAGCCATTGGAGCCAACACTCAGTTCTGCAGGGATTCCCTAAGCAGTCTCGCCCTGGTCTTTCTTAGGTCTACTCCTCTGCTTGTTCCTCAGGTTCCCAGTTTGTCAATCCCTCCCGCCCTGCTGAGACCTCAGCTTGAGATGATCTGCTTCTGGAGCCTGGCCTGTGTGAGTCCTGAGCCTTCTCCCTTGCTGGGTACAGTTGGGCTTTTCTTGCCCCCATTTGCCTCTGATGCTGACCTCACAGATGGTCCTTCTAAAGACCCCTCCTCCCTCGAACTGCTCTCCTGGGCATGCACCTTAGGTTGCTCTGATCTGGAGGTGTCTCTGGAGCAGGAATGGATGGGGACTGCATGCCCTGTGGATCTCTGAGACACCAACACTGACTAGTAATTGACCTGATTCTGGGCAGAGGATGCTGTGCTCATTATCTTGAATGTACCTTGGGATATGTACAGGGAGCATCTGGTGTGCTTCTCACACATGTCCAGTACTAATCTTATAGAAGTGATGCTGACCCTAACCCCTACCGCCAAACTTCTTTTTAACTAATTAAACTTTACCAATTTTACTTAGATTCTATACTGAGACAGTCTGGTTTTATCCAGGTTCTAGTGTGGAAAGTGGATGTTGGCCCTCAAACATTACAGAAACATTTTGTGATCTCTTCTTGACATTTCCACACTAGGAGGAATGGATACTGGTCCGTTTTGGCAGCAGGTTACCTGGGGAAAGGTTTAAAAGGGAGGCTGTGTGGGAGCTGGGGGAAGCTGGGCTGAGAATAGGCTAAGAAGGTGTGGCAGTACATGTAGGGAGGGGGTGTGGTCCATGACCTACAGTGTCAATGCAGGAGGCACACTGATCTACTGTGGACAAGAAGAAAGTGTCCTTGCACATGAAGACACCAGATGATCAGGGGAGCAGCAGAGAGGGTCAGAGGCCAGGTACTGTGGACATGTCCTTCCTTCAGCTGGTCCACAGGAAAGAGGGGCATCCACTCAAACAATTCACAAGAAGAAACTGTCAGCAGATGGAAGCTACAACTTTATAGAGAGAGTCTATAAAGGCCCTTAGAGGGCTGGGGCTGGAGCTCGGTTGGTCACATGCTCACTTAGTGTACACAATGCTCTAAGTTGATTCCTCTGTGTTGCATAATCAGGGTTTCAAACCAGGTGTGTGAGCACATGCTGGAACCTCAGCAGTTGATATGTGGAGGCCGGAGAATCAGAAGTTCAAGATGATCATTGTATATGTAGTGAGTTCAAAGCCAGTCTGGCCTACATGAGACTCACTCCCTCTCTCTCTCCCTGTCCCTGTCCCTGTCTCTGTCTCTGTCTCTGTCTCTCTGTCTCTGTCTCTCTCTCTGTCTCTCTCTCTCCCTCTGTCTCTGTCTCTCTCTCTCTCTGTCTCTCTCTGTCTCTCTCTCTCTCTCTCTCTCTCTCTCTCTCTCTGTGTGTGTGTCAGTGTGTCTGTTTGTCTGTGTATGTGTGTGTGTGTGTGTGTGTGTGTGTGTGTGTGTGTGTGTCCGTCCATGTGTGTATGTTTTAAGACAGGGTTTCTCTCTGTATTCCTGGCTGCTTTGGAACTCTCTGTGTAGACCAGGCTGACCTCAAATTCAGAGATCCACCTGCCTCTACCTTCTGAGTACTGGGATTAAAGGTATGAGCCACCACTGCCCAGCTGAGACCTTGTTTTTAAAGAAAGCGTTTGTAGGAAATATAGAGAAATATGTTTATGGTCTGGGGAAGGAAAAGTCCCAAACCAGACAACAGCAGGAGGCTGTCAGACCAGCCCTGGGACACAAGTTCACAAATGACTAGGGATTCTCTGAGGACAGAAAATGAGAGAGCAGCAACTCACACCAGTGGAGACAGGGACACAGGAGGAGGAGGGCAGGTTTAAAACCCAGAGCTGTTTCCCTTTGTTCTGTGCAGAAACGTTGGGGGGTTGGAGACAATTCTGTACATAGGGAGATGTACGGTGGCTTCAAGAGCAAACGAGGACTGTCTCTAGACCTTTACCTGGAACAGGTTTTCATAGTGGGCACCAAGGTCATTTGAGTCAGATCATGCATCGTCTTGGGATGTCATGAGTGAACACACAGGGTGAACAGCAGCATCCCTGACATCTGCCCACTGGACTACAGATGTCTCCAGACACCATGCCATGTCTGGGGTTTGGGAGTTGAGGTTGATTTCAGGCAAGAGGTCAGTACAGAAAGGGTTCTTGGAGTGCTAAGGGTACCATACAGGAGTGACCAATCCCTGAAGCCTGACATTGCCCCTTCCTATGAGAAGCTGAGTTGGTCCCTAGGAAACTCTCCTCCCATAGTAAGCCTAATGGTCAACTCAACTGCTTTCAGAATCACTTAGATTGCTACTTAGGCATGTCAAGGAGTGTCTTGAGTGTGTTTCCAGAGAGAACTGAAGGGGAAGACCTACACTGACTTTTCTTTAAACTGCATTTAGCGATGCGACTTGAACAGTGAGCTTGCTCAGAAAAAAAGCACTGTGTTTCCTAGAAACATTATGGTGATATTTTATTTGTATTAAAATGTTATTTGTATGTTAATAAAGTTGCCCGGGGGTCAGAGCTATTAGCAAGCCATAGGAAAGCAGGGCAGTGGTGGCGTACACTTGTAATCCCAGCACTTGGTAGGCAAAGCTGGGTAAGTCTCTGTGTGTTCAGGGATACAGTCATTATTGGACACACATGCCTTTAATCTCAATACCAAGCAAGGAAAACCTGGAGGCCTATACAGACAGGCCGTGATGAGGCGGTCATGTGGTTGGGTTTACAACCAATGAGAAGGCAGAACAGGAACATTATATAAAGACTTTAACACAGGGGTAGCTAGTTCGGAGAGGTAGGACCATTGCAGGAGGAAGGGTAAGGTTTTAGCTCTTAGCTCTGACCTCTTGGCTTTCTTCTTTGCATTGGTTCTGTGTTTCTTATTTAATAAGAAGGTTGGTTACATCTACAAAACATAGGCAATTTCTTCAACTTTTGCTGAACATGATAAGAACATTCAGTTTCTTAGATCCAAGGCAATGTACTTGCTAACAATAGCGGTGAGTTGTACATATGAATGTGTGTAGAACAATGAGTTTACTTACCAGAAAAGCACTGATGTTAGTACCCTCTCCATGGGCTGCAGGTCTTGTAGAATAACAAATAGAGGAAGGACAAAGCCAGCTGAGACCCAGCATCCCCCAGTTTTGCTTCCTGGTCATCCATGAAGTGAACAGATTTCCCTCACTGTAGGATCCTACTGCCTGGATGTCCTGCCCAACGGATGGTATTACTCAGCCTTGGGGGTTGTACTACTAAATACCTCTTCAGAAACAAACTGGAACACAGAGACTGGAAAAAGGATTAGTCCAGTCAAGCCTGAACTTGGAAAAAATTGGGAAGACACTGCCCATCTTAAAGGAACAGATCTAGGAATCTATTAAAGGAGAATGACTTCTGCTAGAATAAATAAGACATAGCAAAGCCAGGGGTGACAGAGAATAATTGTAGGCCTGCATTAGTTCACTGCTGTGACCAAAATCTGATAAAAATTACTTATAAAAGAGAAAGTACTTGTTTGGCTCCTGTGGAGCATGTGAGAAGCACTTCAGTTCATGTCATGGAGGGGCAGGGAGTGGGGAGAGAATGCATGCCTGTTTTCTCTTTCCTTTCTTTTATTCAGAGTGGATCTCATAGCCCATGGGATGGCATTCCTACATTCATGTTGTGTGCGTTCTCATACCCTCATAAACACCCCAGAGGTGTGCCTCAGTCTCCCAAGTCAGGTGAATCCAGTCACAGAGGAAACCATCAGATGATTAGAGAGAAGGAACCAAGTCCCATTTTCCCCGATGGTAGGCTTGAGAGATGTTTTGAGCAAAAAGAGCAATTTGCTAATTTTACAAGTAGCTCTAATATGTAGTGAAGACTATGTGTTTTATTATGAGGAAAATAACCTTCTCAAACACTACTGAACCCATAAGAGAACCCAGCAAGTTAAATGTTCATAATAATTCAAGCTATAAACACCCAAGCTTTCCTTACGTACATAGTCAGAAATAAAGCTAGTGGAAAATCACTGAAAACACACTGTGAAACAGATTTTAAAATGCTAGTAAGGGCTCACAAACAAGCCTGAAATGGGAAGATGGACTGTGTTGTAGTCCCATGAAGTGGGCAGTCTATTTTCATACCTCAGTTCCTTTGTATATCAAATTGATTTGTTTACAATAATGAAGCCAACAGACAAGGATTAGTGTAATAGCTTGAGACAATATTTCAAAAACTTTAAGTTAGTATAAGGATTTATTTTCCAAACTGATTTATAAATACTGTAACACAAAAGAAAAAACCCCATTGTTACCTACATGATCTGATTCAGAAATGAATGTGAAAATTGTGTGTTTGAGAAAAGGTGGGAAATCCTGGCTGAGAAGAGTCAGAGGGCAGAGTAGAGTTATGGGACATGATCCAGTGTCTCCCAGCAGGCACTGCCTCAGCCTGAGGCTGCTCTAGGTCTGGGCAGCAAGGCACAGGAGAGGTTGGGAGAGAAGGCTGGAGCACACACAGGAATGGGATTCACAAATAAAGGTTAGGAGAACATGGAGTCCAACATGCACCACTTTGGCATAAAGATTAGTCTGTGATAAAGCCCCTGAGTACAGGGATGCTTGCACTCAGGCAATGAGTACAAGCACCTCTGTATCTTCTTTTTTGCTGAACCTGACAAGGATGAAGCCGGCCCTATACCAGAGTAGAGTAACATTTTTAACACCAAGAATGGGGATCCAGGCTCACTGCTGACTTATCACTGAGCCAACTTTCTGAGGAGAAACAGGAAAGACAAGGTTATCCTGGCTCATGGTTTGAAGGAATACAGTCCATCATGGTATGAAGGCATGGTGGCACATGTCTGTGTGGCAAGAATGTGGGATTGCCTGATCACATCTTGGTGGATTGAGAAACAGATCAGAGTAGAAGCAGGCTGGGCTCTGACACCCAAAGGCATTCCCTCTTCTAGCAAACCCCTTTGTACTTAGCGTTATCTCCTGATGGTTGCACAGCCTTGCAAAACTGCACTACTGGCTGAGTGTACTTAAACATATGAGCCTGTCAAGGATATTTCACCCTTAAGGCAGACCACAGGCTGAGAAATATATGCAAGTCTCCACCTTATGAGTCTCCTCTGCAATCAGCTATCCCTGCCCAGGCACCTGGCTTGTCACATTTCCACCATTTCCAATTTCTCAGTCATAATTTAAGTATTCATCTCTGTATACTTGGCTCTCCACTTTGTTAAGAAGGCTCCTGCCTCACTAGAGACTTACATTAAATACATGTGTATGCTTTTCTCTTATTAATGTATTTTGTATCAACTGAATTCTCCTTGAGGGCCCAAAGCCTTAAAAATAGAGATGATATTTTGTTTCCCTCATACAATTGAAGTGCCATTAGAAGCTTTGGTAATGGATACAGTAAGCAATATGTAATTTGCAATAATTGGCTCATTTTAATCGCAGCATTCAAGAGACAGGAACAGGTGGTTCTCTATGAAGTCTAAGGCCAACACCTCTTTTGCATAGTGAGTTCCAGGTCAACCAGGACTACTTACATATGGAGCTCCTGCTTTATGAAAAAGTAAAAGAGTAACAATTGCCTAGTCAGAAACTTTAAAACAACTTGGCTATATGGTTCTATTACTACATTTTTCATAAGAAAATAAATCACAGATGAACTAATTAATGATTTAATGATTTAAACAAAGGAAATTACAATGCACTTATGAAAACATGACACCCAAATTACAGAGAAACCTTTCCAAAGCAAGCATGTGGAACTTGTGATTGAATATATTAAAAATACAATTTTTCTGCATAGCAGGAAGAAATACACCCAACAAACATGAAAAGAATTTTAAAAGCCCCGGAAACAAGTTAGCCACAGTAAAAGGACAAATACAAAATGTGGATAGAACTTCAATGGATTTTTCCCCTGGATACAGTGTGCAGATCCTTTACCTGCTTCCAACCAACCATCCCCACCAGCTCTGAGCCCTCAAAACCCATCTGCACACACAGTCTTCATGCCCCTTTTTCTGAATTACTTACAAGGTAATGTGCCAAAATTGGCAGAACCCAATTTGCCTTATTTTCTAATCTAGACAGAAAGATAATAAGCAGACAAAATAACAATCATGTTTTCATTTTGAATTCCTGACTCTGAGCCCCAGAAGGCCACAGTCCCTGCAGTTCTATGTGGTTTTGCTAGTATGTTTAATTTTTATAAGGTCTCAGATGGCCCCTTTGGTTCCTCTCTTAGATACCTCATGCCCATTCCTCAAACTCTTTGCTAAAACCCAGTAGACTCAACTGGGAGTCTACGTTCCCACCACTGGAGTCCTGAGCTTGTCTGGATGTATCCATCCCCTTCCTCATGTGATGTTTCAGAAACACCCACCTCAGAAACACATAGCAACAAGAGATGTGGTATCCATGGGCAGCAGCCCCCAGTGCTCTGGGCCATGCCACAACTTGCTTCACAAAGTGTACTGGTTCTCTGGAAGTCATGACTTCCATAGTCTGAATTATTTTCCCAGGACTGTCCTATTAAATGTCACAGACTTGTGACAGCAGAGTGTGGACTGGAGATGGAAACATCAAAATCTATAGAAAAGCAGCCTTTGGCAGAGGGGGTGTGGAAGCCCCTCCCTACCTGGGCTTCCCCTAAGGAACAAAGTGTACCTGAGAATTGCCTGTCATAAATAAACCTGTGAGAATAGGGTGCTATGTAAATGTCCGATAAAGGGCCATGCTTTGGAGGCCTTGATGTATGGATGGGGTGAAGAGTCCAGGAATATAGAAATATAAAATAATAAGCTTAAGAGATGAGAACTGACAGTCATCATCTCTAAAGGTTAACTGCTAACAATGGCTGTCTGGTTCACAGCAGATCCTCTGTCAACAGCCAGGGGTGAACTTTAACCCCCTTGTCCCTTATAGCCAACAACTGCCTGGACCAAAATGAACTTTCAATTATTGTTTCTACATTACTCCTAGCATGCACCCTGTGCCCAATACTATAAAAGGGCCCCAGTACACACCTCCATTGCCACAGCCTGAGAATTCCAACATTGCTGTGGTCTCAGCTAGCTGATATGCTTTTGTGCTCCATGGTGAGGCAGAGGCATGTCAATCTCTGTGGATTTGTAGGCCAGCCTGGTCTACATGGCAAGGTCCAGGATGATCAGGACTATATATAGAGAAAAAAAGTCCGAGGGGAAGCAGTGCTGGTTTCCCCTGCTCACCTTTGCTCCTTGCAGGTGAGGGCATCTACCTTGATGCTGTCCTGCTGCCATCCTCCTCTGCCCTCTGAACCCTGCAGCTTCAGCCTGCCAACATGGAATGAAGACCAGCAGCTCTCCAGGAATCCTCCAGCCTCTAGCACCATCACACTGGGACTGTGGAGACATCCAACCTCATAGACTGAGTGCCACTGGGTTCTCCGTCCCTCCAGAGAGCAGCCAGACTTTGTTTGGTCACCCACATTGTGTAAGCAGTCTAATGAGTCCTTTTTGAGAACCCCACTACTATTTCCTCATCAGATCCTCTGCCTGCCCCATTTGCATGCCCCTTCTCCCTCTGTCACCACGGATGGCAAGAGACTCTTCTCATCCCTTGGTCTCACCAAAAGGGACTTCATTTGGAGTTTGCTTGATTTTTCTGTGAAGGAATATACTCATGTGTTTCTGCAATCTAAGCTGATATAAAAGGATTATAAAATGAACACCCCTTACACCCAAATAAACATAGCACATGGTTCTCCATCCATTTGTAACTGTGCTAGCTGGAATAAAGTCATTCTGGGGATACAGTGCCCGCTTCCTTTGAGTTTCAAAATATCAAAACAAAATGAGCCCTGAGGAATTGGCATTTCCCCAGCAATCCCTTGCGGGCAGAAGGAGAAGGCCCTGAGCCAAGTGCCTACTAGAAGGGAAGCTAGTGTCCAGGAAGATTTCACACATTTCCAACAATTTCAGACCACCTTCAGGCCAGACTGATGAGCAGGACCACACCCCATGGGAGACGGTTAGCCATGCACACCTGTGGTCGCTATGGAATTCTTAATCCCATGTTAGGACTCCCAGATGGATTCAGGTTGTCACTGAATCTTTTTGTTCCTATTCTCAATTGTGGACATACTGGATTTCCTTTTCAGCTTTTTCATTATTAGGTATTATTTGGTCTATTGAGATGGGTGGTGGAGCCAGCATGTTAGGAGGTTGCCAGGGCTCAGGCATTGACCCTAAAAGTTTCTTTAACACATTTATCTGAATACCTTCATTGCAGGTAATTTTTTACCTTAGTATGTAATACCTAGACCTGGAGTCAAAGACTGTAGTTTATGGGCCAAATATGGTCAGGAATTGTTTTTTATAAATAAAGTTTTATTGAACACAGCCACACTCAACATTTGCGCATTATTTATGGTCCTCACAACAATGGCAGAATCAAATAGCTACAACAGAGACTTTATGGCCCATAAAGCCCCAAATATTTATTATATGGCCCTTTATAGAAAAATTTGGCCAATTCTTGCTCTAGGTTTCTAACTTTAATTAGTTTCTCTTCTTTCATTCCAGTCCCCTCAGGGTCCATTGTACACACAGCAGCTGGAGGTCACTCAGACTCTTATTACTTACTGGCTTCTTGAGGCTCTTAGAATAAATCTTAGTCCTGACCAGCAAGGAATGACTCTGCTGTATTTACCCTCTCCAGGATCTGTGTCTTCCAGGCATGGGGCTGACCCTTGGCTGCAGGATGTCACATCCCCCCCTCCTTACATGGTTGCTACCACCCCAGAGGGGACTTCATGGGGTCCTGCTCACTGCTCTGTTTCCTCCACAGCTCTTTCTTCTTGCATGCAGTAAATGTTTTGCCTTCTCTTCTGGTCTGAACCAGAGGCAGAACCCAGCAAATGAACACTGCTAGCCAGAAACACAGATTCTAGCCACACCCGGGCCAGACCCCCAGGGACCCTGGGCAAATAACTGATGCTGGTTTCTGGGTCTACTTCTCAACAGGAAATTGGTGCAATGTGTGCACGCCACTTCCAAAATTACAACAGAGTTAAAGACTGCAGTTGGCTTTGGTGATTTTGATCAGGGAAGCTTTTGGTCCTTACTTTTTTTGAATGATTTTTATTTTATGTGCCTTGGTGTTTGCCTGCATTTATGTCTGTATGAGTGTGTAAAATCACTTTGAGCTGGATTACAGACAGTGGTGAGCTACCATGGGGTGCTGGGTATTAAACCTGGGTTTTGGAACAGCAGCCAGTGTTCTTAGCCACCTCTCCAGCATATCCTTGGTTCTGAAGATAGAATGAGGGACGTTGGCTTTATGGTCATGAAAAGGCTGAAGAAATCAGAAACAAGGAGCCTGGCAGTTTCAGTGACTTCTGGGAGGGATCTCCTCATCATGCCTGTGTGAGGATGTGGCTCTTCTCTTTCCTGACCTCTTGGAAAGCAATTTAGCTGCAGCTGCCCCCTTTAGCATGAGTGACTCCATGCTGGTGTGGTCAGGTGGTCTTCCACAGGAGTCCATCCTAAAAGAAGACTTGTGCAAGTTTCTCATTTCTTTGTTAAGGTTTGAAGGAGATACTCTATGATGATGGTACAATTAGCACACTGTAATCACTTTAAGTAATTGTGTGCAGTATATGTGCAGGCAGTGTGCACACACATGTTTGTGATTGGAGACCAGAACTCTAAAGACATCATGATAAGTGAAACAAGTCAGTTACAACAGGATGAATCCTGCATGATTCTGTTTATAGAAGATCCCTAAAGCTGTGCAAATCACAGAAACAGAAAATAAATTAGTAATTACCAGGGGCTGTGGAGGGTAGGAAGTGGGGAGATGTCATTTAAAAGGCATGCAGGGAAAATAGTTCCTAAAAATCGCTGCAAAGCAGTACTCATAAAAATATCAAAACCTTACCATTCCCTTAGAAGTGGACTAAAGGTAGATTTCACATTAGACGTTCTTTATCACCATGAGTTTGGGACTGGGGAAAGGGATCAGTTAGTCATGTCCTTGCCATACAGACATGAGGACCTGAGATCAGATCTTCAGCATCCACATCAAAAGCTGGACACATGTGTAATCCCAGCACTGTGGAAGGGGCAGGGACAAGAGGACCCCCATGTCATGAGTCTCAGGGTGTCCTGTGACATGATGCCCAGGTTCTTGGTATCTCAAATGGCAAACTGGACAAGACACAGAGTAGCCCTGAAAAAGCATAGGATGCCTTCTACAGAATAGGAATGGGCTTCAGAAATCTCATCCTTTCAAACAGAGGCCTGAGTGGGTAGTTTCTTGAGTAGAGCTGACCATGTGAGGTAGGGGCATGGGTGATTTCTAGCCAGTTGACAGATGAGATATTATATCATTATAGATGACCTGTGTGTGCATACATGGGCCATACATAATTTAAATCATACATACACCCTGTCATGTATACACATGAGATGGTAAATAAGTTTGTTTTCCCCCGCAACAGGTCACAAGAACAGACTTGGCCTCACAGTGTTTGTGTTGCACACTGGCTTGGGTAGACCTTATTCCTCACACCAGCAGTTCCAGACTACAAATTACTCACAGGTGTGGAGGTGCTAGGTGTTGCTCTACTGGGAAGGGACAGCAAAACGTACCTTGGGTTTTGGGGTTGTGCTTGTGTTTGCCTACCTCTCCTGGGGCATGCTGGCCAACTAGTCTAGCCAATCAATGAGCCCCAGATTGAGCAAGAGACCCTGTCTCAGAAAGGAATGTGGAAATGGCAGAGGAACATACTGAAGTAGACCTCCGGCCTCATGCACTGGAACACACACACCAGTGCATGTACAGCACACATGCGTGTCTGTGAAGCCACCTTCACACAAGAATCACTTGCTCTTACCTCACCCTGTTCTAGTTTCTTCTGGGGTTTGGATTTTTAAACTTACCTTTTGAGCAGAACCTGCATGTTCATAGCCCTTGTTTTACCGGCTGCTACAGCCACAGCACCCAGTGCAGTTCATGGCAGCCGGATGCTGTCACACAAAAGAGTCCGTTCTGCAAAGGACTGCTCCTGTCCTGTTCTCACCTGGACCTCAGCCTGTAAGTCATTCTAATGAAGCCTTTTATATTTATATATTATATGTGTCTGTGTGCATTCAATCAGTTCCAGTAATCCTTTAGAGAACCCTGATACAGCCTGTCTCCTGGGAGACTTAGATCCCATCAAGCTGACAATCAAATTAATAACCACAGGTGGCCATGCTTTGAATCCATCCAGTGTAGGTGAGGGGGATGAGAGACTGCAATGAGAGGAGGTGGATTTCTTCCACAACTCTCTTGTCGGATGCTCAGAGCATGTCACTTTCCTTACCCGACTGCATCTTCAGGACGGCCCTGTGGACTAAAGTCATGTGGAGCTGGGGAGCGGGGTGACACTAAGTCCTTTCTCTGTATGGTGTCCCTGCTATTCTGAGCATTTACTCAGAAGGTGTGAGGACCAGCAGGGCATGAAAACCAACGGGGGACAAGACACATGATAGGCTAGGGTGTGACTGCAGGCCATGGATGTAGGGAGGGCATCTGGGGGCAGTTTCATGTGATGTGGAGACCTTTTGCGATTGAGAACAGGAGCCACATGTGGAATGGCACACCTGGTGTCTTCAAGGAGACAGCAGGACATCTTGGAGCTGAAGGTACTCAAGGTGGTGGTCAGAGCACACAAAGGGAACCGGGGGATCCGGCCTGACCAACAAGGATGTTTCAAGGTTGTTGCCTCTAATGGTCTCAGATCATAACTCTAAAAGCACTGGGATTTGAGAAGTGAATTGCATAAAACTTGCAAAAACTAGCTTTATCTCCAAAGTGAAAGCACATGAAATCCCCAGACATTCCCTTTCAGGATTCTTATTGTGTGACCCCGGTTACTCCTTATTCTACTAGCCACTGGGCCAAGGACAGAAGCTGATTCAGCACAGGTTTGGTAACATATTTAATCAGCAACATACAGTATTTACATTAAATAAGCATCTGAACACTCAGGCATATGGGTACTTGTGAAGGGAAGGATCCCACAAATGGACAATCTGAGGGTTCATCTGAACCAGGTCCATTGTGTGGCCTCTGGCTCTAGTGAGGGCCATAGACCCAGGTTTGCATATCCCTGGCTGCAAGCACCTGGGATCTGAGGAGGGACATGAAGTTCTCAGACCTTATGCTGCTTTGCAACCAAGCCTAAGTTTGTTGGGTAAGTGGTGGTTCACAGGACAAGTGGGTACAGGCACAGCACCTTGTAAGATGGCAGATTTGTGACTAGGCCTTGCCCCTCACGGTACATGTGTAGCTGAGGGACCAATGAGGGATGGACAAGTTCAAAAGGCAGACATTGGTTGCACTGAGGGTCAATGAGAAAGGCTGAGAAGTTATTCAGCTGAGAAGCTCAGGGACACAAGGAAACTGGGCACAGAGAGAAGATGGTAAGAACCAGGCTCTTCTCAGGTGCCACTTGCCCGGGAGGCAGTAGAGCTGTGGGACAACCAAGGTAGCTGAAGGACTACAGAGCATGGGCAGAGGCATCCTCTGACTAGTGATTCTTCCTGGAGCCCAGTGTGGAGAAGAAAGAAGGGGAGCAGCAAAGTGAACATAAGTACAAACCTCTCTCCTGTGGGCCTGGGGGAGGCAAGGGAGACAGGAGCTGCAGGACCTGGGGAAAGATGAGAAGGGAGGTCAGAGACACAGAGGAGGGCCAGGCAGTGGGGTGCTGGGGGGCTGCTCAGTTGGCTCCCGATGCTGAGCCTCGTATCTTATACCAGAGCAAACACCAACATGTGAGGAGAGGTGGGTGAGAAAAGATGGAGCAGCTTGCCTCTGTACAAGTCACCCAGTGTTTCAACACAACATCTCTGGCTCCCAGGCTGAGCTGGTGGGATGGCGCAGCAGCCCATTCTTGATAGACGACTGATTGTGAACAATGGTGACCTGTGGGCCCTGTGAACATGGTTGTAGCTGGAGCTCCTAAGGTGGTAAAGAAAGTGACATGGACACTTGTGGGAAGGTTGTTCCACCCTGGACATCTCTGAAGGCAGCTACTAGGGAGGGGTTGGCACGGATTTCACAGAAAATGGCACTCCTTCTTCCTGAAAGAGCCCTGGTGTGCTCACCATGTCACGGATGATATTCTTTTGTCTCCATCTGTTCAAGTAACATGTCCTCTACGCATTGAACTGAGGGTGGGGAAGGAGAGAGACAAGAGTGATCAGCCCCAGCCCTGAGAATTCCCTTTCCACTCTGACTCATCTTTCTTTAGCCTGGGGCAGCACTGGGACCTGAGTGGGGGTGGGGGAACCAGCCCTCTCCACTGGTCTCAGTCAGTGACTTCCACAGGGGCTCCTTGTGCCCAGGAGTTTGGCTGAGACCTCAGAAGATGGCCTTTCTATCTCTCTAACCTGCTTTAAAACAAAACAAACCAAAACCACACCTGCAGTTATTTTCCTTTCCATTAGCTTAGCTTCTGGTGCTGGGATGGAGGGATATAGAGCTTGCCCAGGCCAGCACCAGGGGGAGAGCAGGATCACTCAGATTACTCCACCCACTCAGTCCCTGGGGTAAGCTGTGCTTGCCTTGATGTGGTACACTATCTCCCAGAGGATGGAGTCACTGCCTCGGTACTTTTTCCCTGGGTAGTGTTGCCACATTAAAGGCAGCTCATAGGCCTCCAACTGTTTGGGAGTCATAGCAGGCCCCAAGGGGACATTTTTCTGGTCCAAGATTGCCTGGAATTTTTCATCAGTCTGCAGTGGAAGAACAGAACAGACCTTCACCTCCTACTTACCAAAGCCAGGCTCCCCCAGACATGACACCTCATGTCCATCCTCTCACTGGCAGCCATGGCTGACCCAATACACTGAGTACAGTTAATGTCCCTGGTTTCAACTCCACAGGCCCCACCTCTTAGGGATTTTGACAAGGTCTAGCTATCCTTCTGAGTGCCCTTTTCTCTGCCAATCCTACTGAACCTTCCAGCTTCACCCCGTGGGTGTGTGGGTAGGGTCGTGCATATAGAGCAGAGAGCATAACCTCAAGGTGTCATTTCTTTGATATCATCCACTTTTTCTTTCATTTCTTTGTTTACTTATTTACTTAAGACAAAGTCTCTTAAGTAAAGACACACACACACACACACACACACACACACACACACACACACACACACAAGCTATGTTGGCTGGATAGTGAGTGTACTCCAGAAATCTGAATGTATCTGCTTCCTTAGCTCTGGGATCACTAGCAATCATATAAAAGAGGATAGGATATTTAGAGAGATAATGGGAGCATCTGTGTTAAGGGATACTTTGTCTCTTTGACCCCCTCTGACCTCTTCTTCCACAATGATCACTGATATCACAGCACTGGCTGTAAACACTTCTAATATCATAAAACAATGAGATTTTGGCAAGAAGGGAGCCTCTGAATGGATTCTCTTTGTAGCACACCTCTGGGCTCATGGTGGATTTGGCTGGAATGAATTAGAGCCTGGAAACAGTTTAACTAAAGGCTATCTCATTCCAACCAGTGTTTGCTGGGTCCTTTCAGTGCTTCTGACACCAGTTTGCTTTTGGGGACCCAGAGATAGTCTTTGTCCCACACTTAATAAATTGCCTCTTGAGCTGCATAATGGCATGCACCTTTAAATCCCAGCATTCGGGAGGCAGAGGCAAGTAGATCTCTGTGAGTTCAAGGCCAGTCTGGTCTAGAGTGAGTTCCAGGACAGCCTGGACTACATAGTCTTGAACCCCTACAAAATTGTCACTGATGCACCAGGGCTGGCTTTGCAGGTGTCACCATTCCCCGGCATGAGGGTGATCTGGCTGTGATATCTGTCACTCTCCTGATTGTCAGGGTGGGCTTGACTAATCTGACTGGTAACAATTCTCTCTTAAGAGTCCATGTGCATCCTTCTAGATGCTTCTTCCTTCAATGATATAGAACACTGGTTCTCAGCCTGTAGGTCGAGACCCCTTGGTGGGGAGGGTCGAATGACTTTTTCACAGGGGTTGCATATCAGATATCCTGTATATCAGATATTTATGTTACAATTCTTAACAGTAGCAAAATTACAGTTATGAATTAGCAATGAAAATAATTTTATGGTTGGGGGTCACCACAACATGAGGGGTGCAGCATTAGGCAGGTTGAGGACCACTGATACAGAAGGAGCATTCTTCGGTCAAGGGTACAGGAACAATAGCTCTCAAATGTTGGTGCAGGTCTGTACATCAGCCCACTAAGGCAGGCAACATGTTTGTGTTACAAGTGAGAAGCAGGAAACTCAGAAAGTCAAGTTATAAGATCAAGGTCATGGAGCAAATGCCTGAACTAAGTCTTTGCAATGGACAGCCAACTTTTATGCTCTTAAGTACTTGGGTGGTAGGGTCACTTCCTTCCAGATGCCAGTCCAGGACAAACATACACAGTCTGGGATGCTGTCTAGGCAATAGAAACCCACCTGCTACTGGAATGCTTTCTATCCAAGTACTAAGCAGGCCCAGGCTGCTTGGCTTTGCAGATCAGTTGAGCTGGGGTATGTTCAGGGTTGTACAGCTCTAGAGGAAACCAGTGCTTTAACAGAGGTCTGGATGAAAGGATACAGGAGAGTTAATGATGGAAGGGGAGGCAGGAGCCCCTGTCTTAGGCTGGATACTGAAGCCCTGGGTTTTCTAATTCATTGGAAAATGGAAAATTTCATGACTGTTCTAGAGACACCCTCAATGTCTGTAAGACCTGTGGAAGAAGGAATGGCTGGGGTAAATACACTCAACCCAGGGTCTTCCTCCAGCCACACAGAATGAGTCCAGCTCTGTCCACCTTGGACCTCTCTTACCAGAGCAAGGCAAAAATTAAAGCTCCAGTCTGACAATGCAGAGGTCATCATTCACAAGGGCAGGTGTGCCCTGTGCTGATGGAGAAAGTGTTGTCCATTAGTTTTGTTGTAAACCATCTTAACCTGGAGCAAGAGGTCTTATCCTCAGAGCAGTATCAGTGGATTGATCTCAGCTGGCTCCCAGATCTCTACATGAGAAAGTGTGAATGGGGAGGCCAGGCTGCTCCTGGGACAACAGACTTGACCCACCACTCCAAACTGTGCTGCTGAGGCTAGGCAGCACCTATTAGGCTGAAGTGCAAACCAGGGGCCAGAAGAGGACTCAGCACATTGGGGCAGAGAGCAAAGAAAAGGAGGGCTCACCATGGGCGCTGGGATCTGTGCAGTTGGGAGGCTTGGGGAAGTGGTGCCCTGCAGGCAGGTGGGCAAAGAATCAAGGCCAGGCCACAGGGGACTCTTGTCAATGTTTAAGTATTAGGTGTTCTGTCTTGTACAATTCAAGGGGAAACTCTAGTTCTCATATTCCTTCTGCATAATTTTTTTCCTTCTGAAATAGACCCAGCTTTCAATGAAGCTGTTGTCTGGCCCTGCCCACCTCTGTGCTTGTAGAATCTGAGACAAAGGTAACAGAAAGAGCAGGAGATGGCTCCCTGTCATCCTTCCTCAAGGAGAAGGACCAAGCCAACAAAGGAAACAATACCATGTGTCAATCTGGTGTTGGTAAGCTTGGCTTTGTTTGGCTGGCTGCTGATTTGACTAATTTGCAGTTTCAAATTAATATTTTCTCATTTAAATAGTTTGCCTTTTTTGAATATGTGCGGTTGGGTTTCTGTTCACAATTGTCCATGTACATTTCCTTTTCTGTCAGTTTCTTGTAGCCCTTTCCTATTTTCTATGTGTGTTTCTATTAGTTTTTGATTGATGAGAGCTTTTTACATATATTGTGAATGAGTGCCATGCTAATTATTATTAAAATGTTTCTTAAATTCATTTTTAACTTAACATAAAAGTTATACTTCTAGGAGTTTTACCATTAGCTAGACTTTCCATTTGTCTGCTGCTTTGTGTTTTTTCTATAAGAAGATTGCATCACCCAAGATCTCAGCATATTTCCACATATTTACTTTCTGAGGTTAGTGCACATGGCAGGCACACTTCCATTTAATCATCTGGTGGTTCTTGCCCCAGTCTAGAGACTGAGATTTGTACTGGATCTGGAAGGTCCCTTCTATAATGTGACAGAACTTCAGGTCCCTTGTTTCCTAGACTGTCAAAAAATTCTACTTGGGAACCCATGTAGAAAAAGGAAGCTGAGGAAGGTCAGAGGCTAGATAGGTGCTTAGAGGGCAGAGTGGAGTTTCCCAAGCTTTCTGAGAAAGATAAAGACTCCTGGGGTATGGGACAGTGTCTAGGAGCCATGTGTTAGGAACAGAAAGCTCTGAAGGGAGGCGTGTCCTGACCCCACCAGCAGCTGGGTGCAGTGGCTTTCCCCTGAGACTCTTGCTGAATCCTGATGGAGGTGGACTAATATAGAAATTGAGGGGTGTCAAACATACCAAGGTCACTTTACAACTCTAAGTGTCTCAAGATAAGCAAAGCTGTGGTCACCGAGGCCAGGACAAGCCAGAGAGCACACACACACACACACACACACACACACACACTGACTTATCAGTTATCACCTGACCTTGTCGTAGCCAAGTTCTTATTAGAGTTGTTCAAAGACTCACCATCTGCCCAGCAGAGGAATGGGTTAATTCTAAGTGTGTGTGTGTATGAGGAGGGGCATTCACTAGAGTATGTTAACTGTTGTTTATACTCAATGTTCTAAAATTACACCAGGAGAAAACACCAGTGATTTAAAAGCCAAGAGGAAAAGCAGGTGATAAAAGCAGACCCACAGATGAGCTGAGGCCTCAGTGGTCATCACAAGCATGACTAGTGTGTGTAAGGAGGGAGAGAATGGTGCATCCATTGGGGATATATATATATGCCTGTAATTCCCAGCTGAGGTGGAAAGCTGTCACAGAAGTTTGGAGAGCCTGAGAACAATTTGGGTTTCATATTGAGACTATGTTCCAAGAAAACAAAATAAAAAGTGTGTGATGGACAGATGGCTCAGCAATTAAGAGCACTAGCTGCTCTTGCAGTGGACCAGCACCTAAGTGGCAGCTCCCAAGTGTATATAATTCTAGTTTCAGGAGATCTGATGTCCTCTTCTAGCCTCTGTGGGCTCTGCATGCATGTAGTACACTTACATTCAGACAATACACTCATTTATGTAAAATACAAACAATCCTTTTAAGTGCATCAAACTAATAAATGTGATATTTACAGTTAAATCAATGTACAGTTTAAGAGCACATTAAACAAAATGGCAGAGTTGGTAATCAGGAATATAAACTAATAGAAAACATCAGAATGTAAGCTTAAAGAGGAAAAACATAACAACAATAATAAAACCAAAAAGAAAACACCATATGATCTCAGTGCACAGTTTAAGGGGATTACATCCAAGCAATTTGATTCATCATTGAAGAGAGAAAGTTTGAGCTAGCAATCACTGATGATTCAGAGGCATCTGTCCCCAAGCAACAGAACGTAGTGATTAAGGGAGTCATCACAGTTGTCTGGAAACAGGACCAGTAACTAATACTTCTATGTCTATTATCTTAGTTGCTTTTCTATTGATGTGATAAAACATGCTGACCAAGGCAACTTGTAAAAGAAAGCACTTAATTTGGGACTCATGGATCCTGAGGGTTAGTCCATGACCAGCATGGTGGGGAGCATGGCAGACAAGCAGGGATAGATGCTGGAGCAGCAGCTGAGAGCTTACATCTTGGTCCATAGGCATGAAATAGAGAGAGTTAACTGAGAGTGGTGAAACATTTGAAACCCCAAATCCTGCCCTGAGTGACACACCTCCTTCAACAAGGCCACACCCCTTAACCCTTCACAAACAGTTCCACCAACTGTGGACCAAACATTCAAATATATGAGCCTATGTGGGCCATTTGCATTCAGACAACATCTATCCTGTTAGCAATCACATAGAAAGCTGAATTTTAAAAAGCAGCATGACTCTAAAAACCTAAAAATAAGTAAATAAAACAATAGAATAAAATTAACAACAGACTAAAACAATAGATATGTGGATTGTCAGTTTCAACATGGTGGACTTCTTAATTCTTTTCATATAGACCCAGAGATTATGATTATGCAAATCAGAATCACAACAGGCTTTGAGGCTGGGGGTAAGATTGTTAATGTCACAACTCTAAATTTGACTTTGAAATGTAAAGGGTAGAGGCTAATTCAATCATTTCCCAATCTCCAGAGAAACAGAACCAATGGGCACCTGTGCCTACAGATGGAGGAGTGATAAGGAGTGGGTACACATGATGACAGAACAAATCCAAACCTGCAGTGGGCATTCCAATAAAGATGGCTGTGGGTGACAATCCATTAGGAAGGCCGTGGTACTGAAGGTTCTCTCTGGCTCAGGGAGTGTCCTCATTGGCTTTACACTGCTGTCACAAAGAGACTGACCAAAAGCCACTTGGGGAAGGAAAGGGTCTATTGGCTTACATGGCATACTCCATCTCTGAGAGAAGCCAGGGCAGAGCTCTAGGAACCTGGAGGCAGGACCTGAAGCAGAGGCTATGGAGGGCACTGCTTCCTGGCTTGCTCCTCATGGCTTGCTCAGCCTGCTTTCTTATATACACAGGGCCATCAACCCAGGTGAGACATCACCCACAGTGGACTAGACTGTCTACATCAATCCTGGCTTGTGTCAAGTTGACAAAAATTAAGCAGCACAGGGAAAGTGATCTTTAAAATTTTAATAATTTTAAATTACAAAATCACAGCGTGCATTTGCATGTGTGTGTATCATGGTTTATATGTGGAGATCAGAAGACAATTTGTGGGAGTTGAACTTCTCTTTCTATCATGTGGGATCCAGGAATCTAACTAGAATCTTCATGATGAGTGGCAAACACCTTTACTGGCTGAGTCATCTCCCCAGCCTAAGGACAGCTTTTATGTGTTGTTGAGATCCTTCAACTGATTGGATCACATTAAGGAAGCCAATCTGCTTTACCCAAAGTCCACTGACTTTATGTGAACTCTAGATTGACAGGTAAATTTGGCCACCTCAGTAGGTGATCTATAAGAATAGCAAACCTTGGGGAGGTGGGTAACACTGTAAGTTATCAAGATGCATTTTCAAGCTATAGTTGTTACAGAGTTAAATGTCAGCTCAAACACAGGCACAATGATTGCCTGGGACAGAAAGAGATCCCAAAGGCAGACATGGGTATGCATACATCCAGATTTACCATGGAAGTGAAAACACTGTACAGCAGGGAAGACCCTGGCTTTAGGAATAGCATGAAGCTAACTGGATATCTGGATGTATTAGTTACTTTTCTGTTGCTATGATAAAACATCATGACCAAGGCAACTTTGAAAAGGAAGAGTTTATTTGTGGCTTATTTGAGCAATGAGTCCATCATGGCAGGTAAGCATGGCATAGGAGTAGGAAGGTGAGAACTCACGTCTTCAACAGCATGCATGAAGCAAATTCAGAGGCCTAGAAGTGATGAGTTTTCAACTGTCAGGCCCTATCCCCAGTGACTGCTTCCTCCAGCAAGGCCACACCTCCTAAGCCTCCCCAAATAGTGCCTCCATCTTGAGACTGAGTGTTCAAATATCTGAGTCCATGGGGGATATTCTCATTCAAACCACTAGAAACTCAACTAGATGTTGTCAGTTTTTACTCTTTTAGGGGGCCCTGCAACCAGTTCCCAAATAAATCACACACGAGTATCATTCTTAAGTATAAATGCCCAGCCTTCACTTGCCTTATTTCCAACCAGATTTTCTTAATTTAACCTGTCTGTCTTTTGCCTCTGGGCTTTTAACTTTCTCTATTTCTGTATGCCTTTCTTTCCTTCTTAATCCATGTCTGGCTTTTTAGCTGGGTGGCTGGACTCTGAAGTCTTCCTCATTCCACTCTCATTTCTTTTTTTTTTTTCTTCCAGATTTCTCTTTCTATTTCTTCTCTCTGCCTGACAGCCCTGCCTATCCATTCTCCTGCCCAGGACATATTAGCACATGTCAGCCATGATGTGGACAAAGACTAGCTGGAAGGAAAAAAGGCCCACCTTCTGTGCACATCCCTTTTCCCCAAGAAGACATTCTGAGCCTCAACCTGGGACCCCAGCAACTCTAGGAACTTAGCTAAAATTGGCAGCAAGTGTCAGAGCCAAGAATAGGTGAGTCACAGGTTTCTACTGCCACCCACCTCACTCAGGCCACACCATTCATGCCTCAGTTTCTTCATGTGTGAAATGGAGTCTGCAGGCTCTAGTCTAAAGATGCAGTGCCTAGTGGCTTAGGGTCACTATTGCTGAGACAAAACACCATGACCAAACGCAAGTTGGGGAAGCATTTATTTGGCTTACACTTTCACATTATACTCCATCACCGAAGAATGTCAGGACAAGAGCTCAAACAGAGCCAGAACCTGGAGGCAGAAGCTGTTGTAGAGGCTGTGGAGGGTTGTGGCTTACTGGCTAGCTCTCATGGCTTGCTTGCTACATTTTTTAACAGAACCCAGGACCACAACTCAGGTCCAGCCCCACCTACAATTGGCTGGGCCCTCCCCCCATAAATCACTAAGATAATGCCCTACAGGCTTGCCTACAGCCTACTCTTGGGGAGTCATTTTCTTAATTCAGGCTCCCTCCTCTCAGATGACTCTAGCCTGTGTCTAGTTGACATAAAACTAGCCAGGAAACACATGACATGGGGCTAGGGGTGGAAATCGATTGGTAGAATGTTGACCTAGCATGTGCAAAGCTCTGGGCTGGATCTTTAACCCCACATAGAACAGGGCATGCTGATGTAATACCAGCACTAGAGAAGCTGAGGCAGGAGAATCAGGAATTCAGGGTCATTCTCAGCTACAAAGTGGGTTTGAGGACAACTTGGGATTCAGGCGACACTTCTGAGAGAAAAAGAAAGGAAGGAAGGATGGGAGAGAGGGAGGAGGGAGAGAAATGGCTGACATGGCACAGGTGTTCCCCATGTTCTGGGGTGGGAAGAGAAGAATCTGGCTTGTGGTTTTCAAAAAGAAAAGGACATATTGACCTGGTCTTCAGGGCACAGGGTGCTGCCATCATGGGGGTACTTTATGACTGTCCTCAGAAAAGCTGAGGGGTTGTGCCCAGGACATGACCCCATGGGTACTCAGACACCAGGGTCAAGAACCAGGCTAGACAGAAGCCCCAGCTTCCCTTGTGAGACACAATCATGGTTTATATGATCTTGATCACAAACTTCTGAGGGGTGTGGGCTTGTTTTCCAGGAGAAGAAATTTAGCCCAGGTATGTCTTGCCTGGAGCAATTCTAGGGCATCGGTTCTCAAACTGTGGGTTGTGACCCACTTGCAAACCTCTATCTCCTGAATATTTACATTACAATCCACAACAGCAGTAAAATTACAGTTATGAAGTAGCAGCAAAAAAATTTAATGGCTGGGGTCACCACAACATGAGGAACTGTATTAAAAGGTTGTAAACATTCGGAAGGCTGAGAGCCACTGCCCTAGATCCAGGGAGATCAGCTAGGTTCCTGATGGACACCTGGTGGAGAGGAGGTGATCTGGGCACACAGAGATAGCCCTGCAGAGGGCTAGCCTGAGGACACAGGGCACCTGGTGAAGCCGGGAAGCTGTTTCCAGGGAGTTGAGCTCCTGGCCCAGCTGCAGAGGAACTGGGTTTCTCATGCCTCACTCTTCCCACCCCTGCTTCAACCTGTGATGAGTTCTCCACCCTGCCCCTGCAGGACTGCATTTTAAGGAAGCAGCCAGCTCACAGGGCTCTGTGCTATGGCTGCCTCTTCCTGGAGGCCTCCACCAGTCATTCTGAGCCGTATATGTCCTGGTTTCTACGAGGATGAGAACAGGAGACTCTGGATTGTTGCAGGCCTGGACTATAGACCCTTCCATTTAACTCAATACAAGGTGAGTTTGGGGGCTACACGGAGGTTGCACCATGACCATTGGCCTTGGGTTCTAGAGTGTGTGTACTGGGAGGGTGTTATTATCATGTCAGAAAACAGCTGATACTGGTCTGTGAACTGAATCATGTCCTCACCCATGCACCAGCCACAGGAGTCCCTGCTTGGAGGCCCCACAGGCACAAGCTTATGAATAGATAGAGGGGGCCTTTGTGGTGAGGCCTGACTTACCAGTAGATGGCCCAGTCAGAGAGAGCATGCCAAGAAAGCTTACAGATAGGATAGTTATAGGCTGACCTTTGTGGGATGTTTAGGAGTTGTCCAGGTCAGAAAAAAAGGCAGGTCAGAAATTAGGCACACACTTGGAAGGAGCAGATGGGAATGGAAAGCACTAGCTTCTGATTCTTCTGCACATAATGACACACCTGCTGCTGTTGTCCCCAAACTTGAATGTCCTAGGGAAGCATTTAACAGATAAGGGTCCTTACACTGGAAACTGGGGCCCTGCAGGAAGTCCAAATGGGTTTGTGGATCTGCTGACGACATAGATAATCACTCTGAAACCTGCTCTGGGCTGTGGCTTTAGACCACGATGGAACCTGGGAGGCTAACATGCTCTGTAAAGCAGCAAAAGCATTTCTAGGCATCGAAACAGCTCCCCAAGGACCAGGGATGTCACTTGATGGCAAAGCCCTTTTCTTGGTATGGCAGAAACTACGGGTCCCTTCCATGGTACCAGGGTGAGGGGTATTCCATTTTATACCTGGGACAAATTGCTGAGGTGCCCATTAACATGTCAATGTGGACACTGGTCTCTAGGTTTTCCCAGCATCCCCCAGTCCCTACCTGTTACTGAGTATGGCCAGCTTACCCAGCACCCTGCAGCCCAGGGTCTGAACCTCCTCCTTCCTCTACCCCTCCCCCCCCCCCCCCGCGCCTCCTGTGTCCTCTATATAACTCAGTCATTTCTTCTATGTCTATGGTCCAGGCCACCCCACTTGGTTGGCATCTCCTCTCCCCTCTTCTCTTTCTTCTCCTTCTCCTCCCCTCTCTCCTCTCCTCACATGGCCAGCCTCACAGTCCTGTTCACTCTGGACTCTCCAGATGTCTCTGCCTCTGGCTGTGCTCTTCCTTTTATCTACAATATGCCTTCTCCTCCACCATACCTGGGAGCAGTCAAGTCCTTCCTTTTTTTTTCTCTTTTCCCATTCATCTGGTGCTGACATGATGTGATAATGGACCTGAGTTTGTCCCAGGTTTGAAACCTAACAAGGTTTAATTCACCTATTGCACTATTAAAAAATCAAGTTGTTAAGTGTTTTTCTTTAAACCTATACCAAGTAAATGATGGAAAGGTTTTGGACCAAATATTTTTAGTTAAAACAATAAAGACTCAGTAAAGAATTCTGTTGGTAAGGATGTAAATGAAGCGGCTTCCATGGGAAACATTGTGTAGTCAATTAAATTCAAATAGAGTCACGTGCCTCCCCGCCATCTCAGGTTAAAGTAGCTATTGGCTCCAAGTGTGCATGGAGGGGCAGGTGTGGCAATCAGAAGAGCTGCTGACAGCTGAGTGTAAAAGGGGTGGAGCTAATCTATGGCTGCTATGAGAGACAGAACCTGAGGTCCCCAGGCAAAGCTGTTGCTAAGGGACACATGCACAGGAAGTGCCCCCTGGAGTGGCACTTGAACCCACTTTGTGGTTCAGGCAGGCCTGGAACTTGTGATCCTCCTGCCTCAACCTCCTGAGTAGTTTGGGATCCCAGGTTGCAACACCAGGCCCAGGAATGATCTTCTCTCTTTCCTCCTCCCCTTCTTCCTTTATTCCCTCCTATTTCTGTCTGTCTGTCTGTCTGTCTGTCTGTCTGTCATTCTCTCTCTCCTGGTTAATATACTTAGAAACAGGTTACATTGTAACATTTACACACACACACACACACACACACACACACACACACACACACAGCAGAAGCAGGCACATCTCTCTAAGTTCATGGCCATATTGGCCCATATATCCAGTTCCAGGCTAGCCAGGTCTACACAGAGATCCTGTCTCAAATAAGCACACAGACCAATAAGCAAATAAATGAACCTTGAAAACAGAGCCCTGTGAGCCCGAGTTCGGATCTCAGCAGCCACATGAAAAGCCTCCTGTGGCTTTGTTGCCTGTGACTTCAGTGCTGTGGGGGCGTCGACACAATCCCTGCTTCAAAGGCTTAAGGGGAAAGTGACTGAGCAGACACCTGAGTTCTCCTTTGTCCTTTTCAGGCTGCCACATATGTGCATCACTCGCACTCACATGCTTTCACACTCATATCACACATACTTGTGAATGTTTTGTGAGTTCCCACATACACTGGCAGGTTGGGACAGGACCTTCTCAGTGTGATCTCAGCCAGGATCAGCAGCTTTTTCAATCACAGGCCTCAGAGGGAAACTTTGATTTTACAGGCACTGAGGACTTGGGAACACTCCCTGTGCCACCTTAGTGCACACATCCAGAGACAATGGTCGTTTTGAATAAAACTTTATTTATTACAAAAGCAGGTGCCTAGTCAGTGTGGGCCCTTGTCCCTTCTTTACTATCCCTCTTCCCTCCATCCTAAAGTCAGAATACACACAGGGGCAAATCTCATAAAAAAAAGTTAGGGCAAAAATCAGGAAACTGATCTGCCACAGTGTCACAGGAGAGCGTGTGTCTTCAGCTTATAAGAATGCAGGGATTTCTCAGGAAGACAGGAGGACATTGGTAGGGTGTCTGTGACGTGTTTGTTTTTTTTTTTCCTTTTTTGTTTTTGTTTGTTTGTTTTTCTTCAAGACAGGGTTTCTCTGTTTAACAGTCCTGGTCATCCTGGAACTCACTTTGTAGACTAGGCTGGTCTGGAACTCAGAGATCTGCCTGCCTATGCCTCATGAATTCTGGGAATAAAGGGATGTGCCACTGAGTTATAGTGACTTTATTACTTTAGAATTTTCTATGTTGGCTCAAGTTTGTATTTTGTGTTTATTAAAAACACACAAAGCTCACCATGAACACTACATTGCATTTCTTTTGGTAAAGCCATTGCCCTGGGCCCTACTGTGTGCATGTGTGGGGAGTGCATGTGTGTTGAATGTTGAGGTAGCTGCTCTAACTCCACCTTATTCCCCTGAGACAGCATCTTTCACCAAATCTGGAGCTAGACTGTCAGCCAGGAAACCCCAGTGATCCTCCTGCCTCAGTTTTCTACTGCACTGGCATGTGTATAACTGTGACTTTTTACGTGGGTGTTGAAGAGTCACACCAAGTCCTCATGTCTGTGCAGCAAGTACACTTACCTATGGAGCCATCTCCCCAGTGTCTGTCTTATTTTTCAAAGGAGAAATTTGAAAACTCTGGAAATGGCTGAGACAGAGCCCCAGGGGGCAACCCAGGACCAGGAAAGGTGAGGCTGGAGACCGTGGCTGCAGTGTGGGAGATGCAGCAGACATCAGGGTCCTGGGATGACCTAGGTGTTGGGGACAAGACTGTGGTTACAACTGTTGGAACATATACCTCTGATCCTGACCTTTGCAGGAAAAATGCTAGACCGGCACCAGCCATGGCTGCTGGAACCTGTCCCTAATGCACCTCTCCCCTCTTCTTCTTCAGATTGCAGCCTCTATGACTGTCACCTTGTGGCAGGTGAGCAGATCCTGCGTACAGTCCCAGACCACCTCCTCCTCTACTTTGACCTGTCTTCCCAGGGAATGGCAGCAATATTCCCAGATATTTTACTGTGCGTCAGAGTCAATGTTATGGAAATTAGTGTACCATAGCCAGGTAAGTGTTTGGTACCTCATGGTGAAAACAGGGGTGGCTGGGGTGTCAAATGGCAAATGTTTTACATCCTGTCTGATCTCCAGTGAGGTTCTTTTTGTCTCCCCCCTCTCTCCATCTTATTTATTCCTTGAGTCTTTCACATCATGCATCTCCATCACATTCATTTCGCCATCCCTTTGTTTCCATTTCGTATACAGCCTCTGTCCTTGTAACCTTCCACCGAAAATAAAATAGAATTTAAGAGAAAAAAGAAAAAAAATGTCAAGCTGTAGTGTGACACAGTGAGTCACACAGTAAACACTTTTATCCATATATCTTTACAATCAAGTGATCGTTGCAGAGAGTCATTGGTCTTCTTCGAAGCCTTTGGTATCTACTGCACTATGGATGCTTGGCCCTCACTGGAACTCCTCTGGGTTAGCCTGCTGTTGCCCTGTGTTGTGGAAATCCCTGCACCTTTGGGTCTGCAGGACCGGTCCCTTCACATGCTCCAACAGACAATAGATGGGGTGGATGTTGGGGTGGAGCAATCCATAACCCTGGGTCTGGGTCTGGGTAGTCGTGAAGTTGGTCATCAAGTCACCTCTCCCTTGTCCTCACCGCTGGGTGAGCTCTCCTGCATCACCCGGGTTAGTTCACTCTTTAGAGCTATGAGCAAGGGGCGGGGCCAGTTCTCTTGCTTTCAGGTCCTCAGGGTCGGCTCTCCCACACCTACACCTTCAGGGTCAGCTCTGTTGTGTTGCCCAAGTGTGGCATAGGGGCCACTCTCCCAAGTGCTGCAGCTGATGAAGGGTGGGGCCAGCTCTCTTCAGGGAGGTTCTTATGTCTTCTTCAATCAAATCTTCCTTCAAGGGCTCTAACATGGTCCATTTTTTAGTGGAGGATTTGGGGATCATTGTTGTGTGACAAAACTTTTCCTGGGGAGTCAAAACATAGTACTCTGCTCACCGCAGAGAGAGAAACCACAACAGACCAAAGTACAGATACCAGCAAAGTCCATCTTGGTGAACCATTGAGTTTTATTGGGATTACTTATAGGAATCTGGGTGAGGGATGACTTACAGGAGCAGAAATGACTCACAGAAATGCATCACCAAAGCCCACCCCAGCATGGGTGACAGACAGGTCACAAAAGCCAGGACCCTGGAGCACACTGCTCAGCCTGCAGGTAGCTCAGCAGGTACAGAGTGTCCTTTCCAGGTGCCTCAGTTGGGCTGAACCCTTCCAGGCAGCCTGGTGGTTTCTGCTTCTTCAGGGTTGATACTCTTGTGTGAGAGTCTTTGGGGCTTGGCTCTGCTTCCTCTGACAGGGAGGGGCCTAGTGAATCTGGTCAGTTTTAGGGAGTTCTTGAAGATATTTGTGTTGTTGACCTCACTACTTAAGGAGGAGGCTATTAGTACATCAGAGGGGGACAGGGAGGGAGGGAAGAAGGAAGAGAGGGAGAGAGAGAGAGAGAGAGAGAGAGAGAGAGAGAGAGAGAGAGAGAGAGAGAGAGAGAGAGAGAGAATGAGAATGCATCTGTGCACACATGTGGGGACCTCTATCCAGTTGGGCAGGTGTAGAAGTAATGCTTCCCTCTGACTACAGAATCCACAGACCAGATCCCCATCTGCTCCTTATCCCTTTCTGCTACCTTAAGTCTGAGTGGGTCATTGTCCTAGAGCTGGCTAGATGTGTGTCACCCAGAATCCCGATGGCTGCTCCCTCTCCTGCAGATTGGAATTGTGGAGCAAATAGCCCTAAAGCTGGAGGACCCAGTCGGTAAGTCAAGGACAGCACCCTTTCCCTCTTTATAGGAGGCAGTGCTGGTCTCTCTCCCTGAACTTTCCTTGTGTGGTCACCCCTCACCCTTCTCCTTTGGACATAAGTGCTGTGAGCTGACCCCCACAGTAAGCACAAGACTTCATGGAATCAGAGTCACCACTCAGTCCTGGAAACAGATCCCTGTATCCAGAGTTCCACTTAACAGCCAAGCAAACAGGCTCTGGGTATTGGAATACAGATCCTAAGGCCACAGAGTCCTGGGATGGCAGTGATCAGACTAGAACCAATGATTGGTATTCAAGTTTAATCCCACTGGAATGCTGAGTGTCATCCACTACACTGGGCATCTCCCCCAGCTTGGTAGCAGCTCTACCTGGCTGAGTAGAGCTTGGCCCATGGGCAGGACTTGGACTGGACTGGGTGGAGCACAGCCTTTGGATCCAGAAGCCAGTTCTGCAGGGATTCCCAGGCAGTCTCGCTCTGGACTCCTTTTGGTCTTGGTAGTCCTTCAGGCCCATGGGCCTTAGACCCTCAGTGAAGATTTTCTGCATCTACTCTTCTGCTTGTTCCACAGATTTGCAGTTTGGCATTCCCTCCTGCCCTGCTGAGACCAGAGCTTGAGATGATCTGCTTCTGGGAGCCTGGCCTGTCTGGGTCCTGAGCCTTCTTCCTTGCTGGGTACAGCTGTGGCTTTCCTGCCCCTTTGTGCCTCTGATGCTGACCTCACAGATGGTTCTTCTAAAGACCCTCCTCCCTTTGAACCCCTCTCCTGGGCTCCCAGTGCAGCATGAACCTCAGGTAGCTCTGATCTGGAGGTGCCTCTGGAGAAGGAATGCATGGGGACGCTATGCCCTGTGAATCTCTGAGCTACCAAGACTGTCTAGAAGTTGACCTGGTGCTGGGCAATGAACACTGTGTTCAGTAGCTTGAAGGCATCTTGAGATTTGTACAGGGAACATCTGGTGTGCTTCTCACACATGTTCAGTTCTTAGCTCCTAGAAGTGATGCTGACACTAACCCCCACCACCTAACTTGTTTTTAACTAATTAAACTTTTACTTAGATTCTGTGCTGGGTCCATCTGTCTTTATCCGGGTTCTAGTGCAGAAAGTGGACGCTGGCCCCCAAACATTACAGGAACATTTTGTGATCCGTTCTAGACATTTCCACAGTGGGAGGAGTGGTTACTGGTCAATTTTGGCAGTGGGATACCTGGGTAAGTTCTAAAAGGGAGGGTTTGTGGGAGCTGGGTGAACCTGCACTCAGAATAGGCTGAGAAGCTGTGGCATCACATGTAGTAGGGAGGAAGAGTTGTTTATGGCCTACAGTGTCAATGCAGGAGACACACTGATCCACTGCAGAGCAGAAGGAGAAAGTGTCCTTGCACATGAAGACACCAGATGATCAAGAGAGCAGCAGAGAGGGACAGAGACCAGGTACTGTGAACGTTGTCTTTCCTTCAGCTGGTCCACAGGAAAGAGGGCATCCACTCTGACACAATTCACAAGAAGAAACTGTCAGCAGATACAAGCTACAACTTTCCAGAGTAAGTCTCTAAAGTCCCTTAGTGGGCTGGGGCTGGAGCTCGGTTGGTCACATGTTCACTTAGTATACACAATGCTATAAGCTGATTCCTCAGTATTTCATAGTCAGGGTGTCAAACCAGGCGTGTGAGTAATGGTGGAACCTCAGCACTTGAGATGTGGAGGCAAGAGAATCAGAAGTTTAAAGTGATCCTTGGTTATGTAGTGAGTTCAATGGCAGGCTGCGCTACCTGAGACCCTGGGTGTGTGTGTGTGTGTGTGTGTGTGTGTGTGTGTGTGTGTGTGTGTGTGTGTGTGTGTGTTTTGAGACAGTGTTTTTCTGTGTAGCCTGGCTGTTTTAGGAAGTTTTCTGTAGATCAGGATGACCTCTAATTTTGAGATCCTCTTGCCTCTGCCTCCTGAGTAATGATATTAAAAGTATGAGACACCACTGCCTAGCTGAGACATTGTTTTTAAAGAAAGCATTTGTAGGAAATATAGAGAAATATGCTTATGATCTTGGGGATGGAAAAGTCCCAAACAAGACAACAGCAGCAGGCTGTAAGATCAGCCCTGGGACACAAGTTCACAAATGACTAGGGATTCTCTGAGGACAGAAAATGAGAGAGCAGCCACTCACACAAGTGGAGACAGGGACACAGGAGGAGGAGGGCAGGTTTAAAACCCAGAGCTGTTTCCCCTTGTTCTGGGCAGAAACGTTGGGGGGTTGGAGACAAGTCTGTACATAGGGAGATGTATCTTGGCTTCATGAGCATGCTAGGACCCTCTCTGGGACTTTAGCTGGAGCATGCTTTTTGATCTGGGCACCAAGGGAATTTGGGTCAGATCCTGCATAGTCTTGGGGTGTCCTGAGTGAGCACACAGGGTGAATTGCAGCATCGTTGAAATCTGCCCTCTGGACTACACATGTCTCCAGACACTGCCTCATGTCTATGGTTTGGGAGTTGAGATTGCTTCTAGGCAGTACAGGGTGGATGCTTGGTGTCCTAAGGGCACCAATGCAGAAGTGACCAAGTCCTTAATCCCTGAAGCCTGACACTGCCCCTTTCTATGAGAAGCTGAGTTGGTCCCTAGGAAACTCTCCTCCCCTAGTTAGGCTACTTGTCAACTTGACTAGGTTCAGAATCACTTAGATTGCTATTGAGGCATGTCAAGGAGTGTCTTGAGTGTTTCCAAAGAGAACTGAAGGGGAAGACCCACTGTGAGCGGCACCCTCTCCATAGGCTGCAGGTCTGGTAGAATAACAAATAGAGGAAGGAGAAAGCCAGCTGAGATCCAGCATCCCCTAGTTTTCTTCCTAGTCATCCATGAAGTGAACAGCTTTCCCTCACTGCAGGATCCTACTGCCTGGATGTCCTGCCCAAGTGATGATGTTACCCAGACTTAGGGGGTTGTACTACTAAATACCTCTTCAGAAACAAACTGGAACACACACACTGGTGGAGGAATAGTCCTTTCAAGCATGAACTTGATAGATCTAGGAATATATTAAAGGAGAATGGCTTCTGCTAGAATATAAGACATAGCAAAGCGAGATGTGGGAGAGAAAAACTGGAGGCCTGCATTAGTTTACTGCTGTTACCAAGATCCCCAAATGAAATGACTTACAAAAGAGAAAGGACTTGTTTGGCTGGCTCCTGTGGGGCATGTGAGAAGCACTTCAGTTCATATCATGGAGAGCCAGGGAGTAGAGAGAAAATTCACGCCTGTTTTCTCTTTTCTCCTCTTTTATTCAGACTGGATGTCACAGCCCATGGGATGACATTCCTACATTCATGGTGTGTTCCCCCTCATACCCTCATAAACACACCAGAGGTGTGCCTCAGTCTCCTAAGTGTGGTGAATCCAGTCACCGAGGAAACCATCAGATGATGAGAGAGAAGCAACCAAGTCCTATCCCCCCGATGGCAAAGCTTGAGAGATGTTTTGAGCAAAAAGAGCAATTTGCTAATTGTACAAGAAGCTCTAATATATATTGAAGGATGTGTGTTTTATTATGAGGAAAATAACCTTCTTAAATACTATTGAACCCATAAAGGAACACAGTAAGTCAAATGTTTTAATAATTCAAGATATAAACACCCAAGCTTTCCTTGCATACATAGTCAGATAGAAATCTAATGGAACATCACTGAAAACACACTGTGAAGCAGATTTTCAAACACTAGTAAAGGCTCACAAACAAGCCTTAAATGGGAAGACAGGCAGTGTTTTAGTCCCATGAACTGGGCCTTTCACTTTTATACCTCAGTTTCTTATATCAAATTGGGAGTGATTATAATAAAAAATCTAGCATACCAGGATTAGTGTAATAGCTTGAGACAATATTTCAAAAACTTAGTTAATATAAGGATTTATTTTCTTAAGTAATTTATAAATATATCAGGGACTAGGGGGGTCCAGCCACTTGAGTCCCCTTCCAAGGTCTGGGACGAATCTACAACCAGCTGATAATGTAATCTTTGACAGGAAATGAATCTACATACACAAAACTCCTTAATCCATACACTTTATTATTCTGTGTCAGTTCTCTCTACACAGCTTCTATTCTGCTCTCATGCCTAGCTCCTTTCTTGCCTGATTTCTCTGGACATTTATCTGCTGTCCCCTCTATGTTCTATCTAATTCTCTCACATAAGCTCTGCTCCATCTAGGTTCTCATCCATCTAGTTCCCTCCTATTTTAGCTTCTCTCTCATCTCCTTCTTTCTCATCTTGTTCTTCCTCGTTTTGTTCTTTCCCATCTGTCTGCTCCTCAGCTTCCATCTCATTCCTCTGGTCCTCTCTTCTAGCCCTTCAGTCTAGTTCTTCCCCATATGAGTTTGTTTTTGTCCAGTCTTACCCATCTAGTTCTTCTGTTCTCTTTTCTCTTCTCTATCTCGTCCTCAAGTTCTATATCAAATCCACCTTTATGCTTACTTATATTTCTCCATTCCCTCATCTCTTAGGTACTCAGTTATAAAATCAAGCAATATCAATCCTCTGGCCTAGCAAGGACACCAGGCTTGAATACTTGCAGGGTCATAAAGGCAGATAAGAGTTTTCCCCATGCAGTGACCATCAGGCTTTCTTTTGTAACCCAAAAGGGGAGTGGTAAAGGAGGAGGTCTAATAATCGGTTAGTATAACAAAAAGGGAATTTATATGCTCAGTCCACATTCCTATAAGTGGTTAGGTAAGAAGTCAGGAGTCTACAATGTTAGTAAGGCTGTTTAAGAAAGGAGGATCTCAGCTAAAATCACACAAGAAATAAAGCTATCCACCTGACCTAGGAAATAGTCGTCGTTTCCACAAGGGTGTTAACTTAGTTCAGGAGATCATTTGGCCTTGCATGCTTGATATGTATTTTAGATAAATACATTATTAGGAGCTCTTGAAAGCATGTGTAGCACTACAAGAATATCATTGTAGGAACCAGCTAATACATATACAAAAGCTAAAATATCACCAAGACTTCTTAAGCCATTGCTTGACCTTTGGAAAAGTCCTTGACCTTTCCAAGTAGTATCTTTTGTGATAGTAACTGGATTCTATTACATTTTCCTGTGGCCTGCAGCATAAATACAATAAAACAAAACAAAACAAAACATTTTTACCTACATGATCTCACCCAGAAATGAATGTGAAAATTGTGTGTTTGAGAAAAGGTGGGAAATCCTGGCTGAGAAGAGTCGGAGGGCAGAGAAGAGTTATGGGACGTGATCCAGTGTCTCCCAGCAGGCACTGCCTCAGCCTGAGGCTGCTCTAGGTCTGGGCAGCAAGGCACAGGAGAGGCTGGGAGAGAAGACTGGAGCACACACGGGAATGGGAATCACAAATGAATTATGGGAGAACATGGAGTCCAACATGCACCACTTTGACATAAAGATTAGTCTGTGTTAAGACACTGACAGGCAATGAGTACAAGCACCTCTGTATCTTCTTTCTTGCTGAACCCGACAAGGAAGAAGCTGGCCCTATACCAGAGTAAAGTAACATTATTACCGCCAGGGATGGGGATCCAGGCTCACTGTTATCACTGAACCAACTATCTGAGGAGAAAGAGGAAAGACAAGGTTATCCTGACCCATGGATTGAGGGAATACAGTCCATTGTGGTATGAAGGCATGGTGGCGCACGGCTGTGTGGTGGCAAGAATGTGAGGTTGTCTGTTCACATCCTGGTGGATCAGGAAAGAGATCAGAGCTGAAGCAGGCTGGGCTCTGATACCCAAAGGCATTCCCCCTTCTAGCAAACCCCTTGTGTACTAAGCTTTACCTCCTAATCATGCACATAGTTTATATCCCCTCTGTTTTTTGACTTGTTTTCTAGACAACATAGAAATTTTTACCAAAATCTTTCTTGTGGTCTCCCTTAGTAGTCTAGAATATGTTGTATGGTTATAATATTTTAAGTAAAATAAAAAACATATGCGTATACTCTAACAAGAATAATTCTAAAATTTGTATTAACATTGTGCCAACATGAAGCATCTGAAACTAGCAGTAGTAGTATAATTTAAAAATATTAATATTATTATTTATCTTTATTATATCAGAACCAATGATCAGGGCATGCACAGGTTTTTTTAAGTTTGGGCACTAAATAAAGGCTGCAGCCAGTATTACTGAACATAGTTGACTTACACATTTAGAAATAAGTATTTAGTGGCCACCTTCACGCATTTGAACCAGATAAAACATTTCTTACTTTCTTTAGCTGAATTTTTAGGCAGGGGAGGGACAGCAGGCCATTCATGCTTTCCTGATGGGCTGCTCCCTCTCTGTTTGACCCTGGTGTTTCCTGTGCTGCTAAGGAGCATGTACCTTTTCTGTTGGTATCTAAAAAACTGTCACCCATGAGAAGTTACTGGCAGTGGCCACCGGAGGTGCCTGGCCTCATAGTCTCCTTTACCCTCCCCTGCTGGGCTCCTCCTTTGTATTCCCTAGACTGTGGTATCTGCAGTGGGGTGTGGTCCTCTCCCTGGCTGCACGCTGCTTCACAGACTGGAGCAAGCTCAACTGCCTTGGGACTCATGGAATCCTGAGGCGGCAAAGGGCAGGGAAGGGTGGCAAACACTACCTTTGGGTTCCTGAAATCCTGGAAATGAGAAAACAAACCTGAAAGGGGCCTGAGGCTAGAGGACCCTTGGCCCAAGGTAAACATTTATTTACTGACAACCATCACAAAGAGACTGACAAGAGGTAACGGGACAAACAGAATAGACGAGACATTCAGAAGGAAGAATGCTGCGTGCAGGGACCTCGGGATCCCAACCAGTCCCAAACCAGTCCTGAAGGGCTACAGATCAGCAACCCAATGGCCAGAAGAGGGTTTGAAGTGTCTTCCGCCCCCTCCAGCTTATAGGTCATTGATGCGTCCACCTACTCTTACTGAGCTCCAGTCTGTCTAGACACCAGATACCAGAACCAGAAACTTATCAACTGGCCATAACCAGTAGAATAAGTTTGCCAGATTCTTGGGGTGCGCCCTCAAAACCAGTATTGTGAGAGAACCCAATTTTTAGCAAAAAGGTTGGGTCTGGGGTCTTGCAATAATGAGGGACAGACCACCAAGGTCTATTAAACCATAAGCAAACTTTATTCCAGAAAAATAAAAAAATAACTCTAAAACACCATGGGGCACAAAAGCATATCAGCTAGCTAAGACCACAGCCAATGTTGGAATTCTCAGGCTGTGGCAATGGATGTGTGTACTGGGGCCCTTTTATAGTATTGGGTATGGTGTCACATAGAAACAACTATTAAAAGTTAACTTTAGTCCAGGCAGTTGTTGGCAGTAAGGGACAAGGGTTTAAAGTTAACTCCTGGCTGTTGACAGAGGAGCTGGCTGTAAAGCAGACAGCCATTGTTAGCAGTTAAACTTTGGAGCTGATGACTGTCAGTTCTCATCTCTTAAGCTTATAATATTATATATCGATATTTCTGGACCCTTCACTCCATCCATACATCAAGGCCTCCAAGGCATGGCCCTTTATTGGACATTTACATAGCACCATATTCTAACAGGTTTGTTTATCACAGGCAATTCTCAGATACACTTTGTTCCTCAGGGGAAGCCCAGACAGGGAGGGGCTTCCACATGCCCTCTGCCAAAGGCTGCTTTTCTATAGATTTTGATGCTTTCGTTTCTAGTCCACACTCTGCTGTCACAAGTCTGTGACACTTAGTAGGACAGTCCTGGGAAAATAATTCAGACTATGGAAGTCATGACTTCCAGAGAACCAGCACACTTTGTGAAGCAAGTTGTGGCATGACCCAGTGCCCTGCCCATGGATACCACATCTCTTGTTACTATGTGTTTCTGAGGTGGGTGTTTCTGAAACATCACATGAGGAAGGGGATGGATACATCCAGACAAGCTCAGGACTCCAGTGGTGGGCACGTAGACTCCCAGTTGAGTCTACTGGGTTTTAGCAAAGAGTTTGAGGGATGGGCATGAAGTATCTAAGAGAGGAACCAAAGGGGCCATCTGAGACCTTATAAAAATTAAACATATTAGCAAAACCACATAGAACTGCAGGGACTCTGGACTTCTGGGGCTCAGAGTCAGGAATTCAAAATGAGAACATGATTGTCATTTTGTCTGCTTATTATCTTTCTGTCTAGATTAGAAAATAAGGCAAACTGGGTTATGCCAAATTAGGCACGTTACCTTGTAAGTAATTCAGAAGAAGGGGTATGAAGACTGTGTGTGCAGATGGGTTTTGGGTGCTCAGGACTGGAAGGGATGGTGAGGTTGGAACCTGGCAGGGGCTCTGCATGCTGTATTCAGGGAAGAAATTCATGGAAGGTCTATCCACATTTTGAATTTGTCCTTTTACTGTTGGTAACTTGTTTCTGGGACTTTTATAGTCTTTTTGATGTTTGTTGGTTTTTTTTCTTCCTGCTATGTAGAAAAAATTTCATTTTTTAATATACTCAATCACAAGTTCTACATGTTTGCTTTGTGTGGTGTGTGTTTAATGTTCTTGGAAAGGGTTTCTCTAATTTGGGGTTCATGTTTTTCATAAGTGCATTGTAATTTGTTTTCTTTAAGTCATTAGTCCATCTGTGATTCATTTTCATATGAAAAAGTGTAATAATATAATCATATAGCTAAGATGTTTTAAAATTTCTGGTAGCCATTGTTACTTTTTCTTTTTTTTCTTAAAGTAGGATCTCAATGTGTACTTAGCCCTGGCTGACCTGCAAATCATTGTGCAAAACAGGCATTGGTCTCAGACTTCAGAGAGAACTACCTGTACTTACTCTGGATTGCTGTGATTAAAACTAAAAATTGTTACAAATAATATATTGCTTAATGTATCCTTTATCAGCACCTTGAAATATCACCTCAATTGTATGAGGGAAACAAAATACCACCTCTATTTTTAAGGCTTTTGGCCCTCCAGGAGAATTCAGGTGACACAAAATACATTAATAAGAGAAAAGCACACACATGTATTTAATGTAAGTCTCCAGTGGGGAAGGAGCCATCATAAGGAAATGGAGAGGTGAAGAGTTGGACTGAGAAATGGAAATGGTGGAAATGTGACAAGCCAGGTGTCTGGGCAGGGATAGCTGATTGCAGAGGAGAACATAAGATGGAAACTTGTAGAGATTTCTCCCAGCCTGTGGTCCGCCTTAAGGGTGAAAGGTCCTTCACAGGTTTACCTGTTTGAGCACACTCAACAAGTAGTGCAGTTTTGCAAGGCTATGCAATTGTTAGGAAGTAAAACTTAGTACACATGGGGCTTGCTAAAAGAGGGAATGCCTTTGGGTGTCAGAGCCCAGCCTGCTTCAGCTCTGATCTCTTTCCTAATTGACCAAGATGTGAAGAGATAATTTCATTCTTGCCATCATGCAGGAATGCGCCACCATGCCTTCACACCATGATGGTCTGTATTCCTTCAAACCACAAGCCAGGATAACCTTTCTTTCCTGTTTCTCCTCAGATAGTTGGTTCAGCAGTGAGCCTGGATCTCCATCCCTGGTGTTAATAATGTTACTTTACCCTGGTATAGGGACAGCTTCTTCCTTGTCGGGTTCAGCAAGAAAGAAGATACAGAGGTGCTTGTACTTATTGCCTGTCAGGAGCTTTAGCACAGACTAATCTTTATGTCAAAGTGGTACATGTTAGACTCCATGTTCTCCCATAATTCATTTGTGAATCCCATCCCTGTGTATTCCGGCCTTCTCTCCCAGTCTCTCCTGTGCCTTGCTGCCCAGACCTATGGCAGCCTCAGGCTGAGGCAGTGCCTGCTGGGAGACACTGGATCATGTCCCATAACTCTACTCTGCCCTCCCACTCTTCTCAGCCAGGATTTCCCACCTTTTCTCACGCACACAATTTTCACATTCATTTCTGGGTGAGATCACATAGGTAAAAATGTTTTTTTGTTTTGTTTTACAGTATTTATAAATTAGTTTGGAAAAGAAATTCTTATATTAACTTAAGATTTTTGTAATATTGTCTCAAGCTGTTACACCAATCCTGGTCTGCTGGATTCTTTGTTGTAATCAAACAGTTGGATAGATGAAGAAACTGAGGTACTGAAGTGAAAGGCCCAGTTCATGGGACTAAAACACAGCTTGTCTTCCCATTTCAGGCTTGTTTGTGAGCCCTTACTAGTGTTTGAAAATCTGCGTCACAATGTGTTTTACATGATTTCCCATTAGCTTTATTTCTGACTATGTATGTAAGGAAAGCTTGGGTGCTTATAGCTTGAATTATTATGAACATTTAACTTTCTGGGTTCTCTTATGGGTTCAGTAGTATTTGAGAAGGTTATTTTCCTCATAACAAAACACACATCCTTCACTACATATTGGAGCTTCTTGTACAATTAGCAAATTGCTTATATTGCTCAAAACTCTCAAGCCTCGCCATTGGGGGAAAAAGGGACTTGGTTCCTTCTCTCTTATCATCTGAAGGTTTCCTCTGTGACTGGATTCACCTGACTTGGGAGACTGAGGCACACCTCTGGGGTGTTTATGAGGGGGTGACATGGCACACACCATGAATGTGTATGCCATCTCATGGGCTGTGACATCCAGTCTGCATAAAAGAGAAGAAAGAGAAAACAGGCGTGGATTCTCTCCCCAGGCCCTGGCCCACCATGATATGAACTGAAGTGCTTCTCACACGCCCCACAGGAGCCAAACAAGTCCTTTCTCTTTTGTAAGCCATTTCCACTGGGGATCTTGGTCACAGCAGTGAACTAATGCAGGCCTACAATTCTTCTCTCCCACATCTTGCTTTGCTATGTCTTATATTCTAGCAGAAGCCATTCTCCTTTAATATATTCCTAGATCTGATCCTTTAAGATGGACAGTGTCTTCCCTATTTTCTCCAAATTTAGGCTTAAATTGACTACTCCCCCACAAGTCTCTATGTTTCAGTTTGTTTCTGAAGAGGTGTTTAGTAGTACAACCCCCACCCCCCACCCCCAAGTCTGGGTAACACCATCCCTTGGGTAGAATATCCAGGCAGTAGGATCCTGCAGTGAGGGAAAGCTGTTCACATCATGGATGACCAGGAACAAAACTGGGGGATGCTGGATCTCAGCTGGCTTTCTCCTTCCCCCATTTTTTTTTTTATTCTACCAGACCTGCAGCCCATGGAGAGGTTGCCACTCACAGTGGGTCTTCTACTTCAGTTCTCTTAGGAGACACACTCGAGACACACCTTGACATGCCTCAATAGCAGTCTAACTGATTCTGAACCTGTTCAAGTGGACAACTAGGCTACTAGTGGAGGAGAGTTTCCTAGAGACCAACTCAGCTTCTCATAGAAAGGGGCAGTGTCAGTCTTCAAGGCTTCAGGTCTTGGTAACTCATGCATGGTATCCTTAGGACTCTTTGTACCCTCCCTGAACTGCCTGGAAGCAATCTCAAATCCCAAACCCCAGACATGGAGTGGTGTCTGGAGACATCTGTAGTCCAGTGGATGCTACATGCTCAATCAGGACATGCCAAGACAATGTAGGATCTGACTTAGATGCTCTTGGTACAAACTTAACAAAGCCTGCTCCAGATAAAGGCCCACAGACAGTCCTAGCTTGCTCTTGAAGCCACAGTACATCTCCCCATGTACAGAATTGTCTCCAACCCCCCATCGTTTCTGCCCAGAACAAGGGGAAACAGCTCTGGGTTTTAAACCTGCCCTCCTCCTCCTGTGTCCCTGTCTCCACTTGTGTGAGTTGCTGCTCTCTCATTTTCTGTCCTCAGAGAATCCCTAGTCATTTGTGAACTTGTGTCCCAGGGCTGGTCTTATAGCCTGCTGCTGTTGTCTTGTTTGGGTCTTTTCCATCATCAAGATCATAAACATATTTCTCTATTTTCTACAAATACTTTTTAAAAACATTGTCTCAGCCAGGCAGTGGTGTCTCATAGCTTTAATCCCAGTACTCAGGAGGCAGAGGCAGTGGGATCTCTGATTTTGAGGTCAGCCTGGTCTTCAGAGCATATTCTAAAACAGCCAGGGCAACACAGAGAAACCCTGTATCAAAACACACACACACACACACACACACACACACACACACACACACACACACACACGGAGAGAGAGAGTGGAGGGGTTCTCATGTAGCCCAGGCTGGCTTTGAATTCACTACGTAGACAAAGATCACCTTCAACTTCTGATTCTCTGGCCTCCACATCTCAAATGCTGAGATTCCAGCATGTGCTTCCACACCTGGTTTGACACCCTGATTACGAAATACTGAGGAATTAAATTAGAGCATTGTGTATACTAAGTGAGCATGTGACCAACCGAGCTCTAGCCCCAGCCCTCTAAGGGCCTTTATAGACTCTCTCTGTAAAGTTGTAACTTTCATCTGCTGACAGTTTCTTGTGAATTGTGTCAGAGTGGATGCCCCTCTTTCCTGTGGACCAGCTTAAGGAAGAGCATGTCCACAGTACCTGACCTCTGCCCCTCTCTGCTGCTCCCTTGATCATCTGGTGTCTTCATGTACAAGGACACTTTCTCCTTCCGGTCCACAGTGGATCAGTGTGCCTCCTGCATTGACACTGTAGGTCACTGACCACCCCTACTCCCTCCATGTGATGCCACAGCTTCTCAGCCTATTCTCAGCTCAGCTTCATCCAGCTCTCACAAACCCTCTCTTTTAGACCTTCCCCCAGGTACACTAGTGCCTAAATGGACCAGTAACTATTCCTCCCGGTGTGGAAGTTTCTAGAGAAATCACAAAATGTTCCTGTAATATTTGCCCAGCTTCCACTTTCTGCACTAGAACCTGGATAAAAACAGATGGACCCAGTACAGAATCTAAGTAAAAGCAGTAAGTTTAATTAGTTAAAAACAAGTTTGGGTGTGGGGATTAGGGTCACATCATTTCCAGGAGCCAAGAACTGAGCATGAGGAACTAGCACACCAGATGCTCCCTGTACATATCCCAAGGTGCCTTCAAGCTACTGAGCACAGCATCCTCTGCCCAGCACCAGGTCAACTTCCAGCCATGTTGGTATTTCAGAGATCCACAGGGCATAGAGTCCCCATCCATTCCTGCTCCAGAGGCTCCTCCAGGTCAGAGCAACCTGAGGTGCATGCTGCACTGGGAGCCCAGGAGAGGGGTTTGAAGGAGGAGTGGTCTTCAGAGGAACCATCTGGTAGGTAAGGATTTGAGGCACAAAGGCGTCTGGAATGCCACGGCTGTACCCAGAAAGAGAGAAGGTTCAGGACACAGAGAAGCCAGGCTCCCAGAAACAGATCATCTGAAGCTCAGGTCACAAAAGGGCTGGTGGTATCGACAAAATGGAAACCTGAGGAACAAGAGGAGTAGATCCAGAAAACCTTCACTGAGGGAAAAGGGGCAGGGCCTGAAGGACCAAGACCTAGAGAAGACCAGGGCGAGACTGCTTAGGGAATCCCTGCAGAACTGGGTGCTAGATCCAAAGGCTGTGCTCCAGCCAGTCCAGCTCTAGCCCTGCCCATGGGCCAAGCTCTACCCAGCCAGGTAGAGCTGCTACCAAGCTGGGGGAGATGCCCAGTGTAGGTCCTCTTGAGCTGATACCACACAGCACTCAGGTGTGATTAAACTTGAGAACCAAGGTCACTAGGTTCTAGTCTGATCACTACCATCCCAGGGTCTGTGGTCTTGGGATCTGCATTCCAACACCCTGAGCCTGTTGGCTTGACTGTGAAGTGGAACACTGGACACAAGGATCTATTTCCAGGGCTTAGTGGTGACTCTGATTCAGTGAGGTCCTGTGCTTACTGTGGGGGTCAGCTCACAGTACTTATATCCAAAAGAGAAGGGTGAGGGGTGAGCCACATAAGGAAAGTTCAGAGAGAGAGACCAGCACTGCCTTCCTTTAAAGAGAGAAAACCTGCTGTACCAGACTTACCGAGGCGGTCCTCCAGCTTTAGGGCCAGTTGCTCCATGTTTCCAAACTGCAGGAGAGGGAGCAGCCATCAGGATCCTGGGTGACATACATCTAGCCAGCTCTAGGATAATGACCCATTCAGACTTGAGGGAGCAGAAAGGGTTAAGGGGTAGAAGGGAATCTGGTCTGTGGATTCTGTAGTCAGAGGAAAGCATTTCTTCCACAACTGCCCCACTGGACAGAGTTCCCAATTGTATGCAAAGATGCATTCTCTATCTCATTCCTGTCCCCCTATGTTGTATTAATAGCTTCTTCCTTAAGTAGGGATGTCAACAACACAAATATGTTCAAAAACTCCCTGAAACTGACTAGATTCACTAGGCCCCTGCCTGTCAGAGGAAGCAGAGCCAAGCCCCAAAGACTCTGAGACAAGAGAATCAACCCTGAGGAAGCAGAAACCAGCCAGGCTGTCTGGAAGGGTTTAGCCCAACTGAGGCACCTGGAAAGGACACTCTGTACCTGCTGAGCTACCTGCAGGCTGAGCAGTGTGCTCCAGGGTCCTGGCTTTTGTGAGCTGTCTGTCACCCATGCTGGGCTGGGCTTTGGTGATGCAGATTTCTGAGTCATTTCTGCTCCTGTGAGTGATCCCTCACCCAGATTCCTATAAGTAACCCCAGTAAAACTCATGGACTTTGATGTTATCTGTACTTTGGTCTGTTGTGGATTCTTTATCTGGAGTGAGTAGTGTAGTGTGTTTCATCTGTCCAGGAAAAGTTTTGTCACACAACAACCCTCTCTAAATCTCCCCCCAAAAGGACCCTGTTAGAGCAGTTGTAGATTTGAGTGAAGTACAGATAAGAACCTCTTTGGGGAGAGCTGCTCCTGCCCCTCCATCAGCTGTACCACTTGGAAGATTGGCCCCTATGCCACACCTGGGTAACACAATCAAGCTCATCCTGAAGGTGTGGGTGTGGGAGATCTGACCCTAGGGACCTGGAAGCAGGAGAATTGACTCCCCTCCTTGCTCATAGATATAAGAGGGTGAACTAGCCTGGGCCATGCAGGAGTTCACCCTGGTGGTGAGGACAAAGGAGAGCTGACTTGATGACCATCCCTCCAACTACCCAGGCCCAGAACCAGCGTTATAGGTTGGCCCACCCCAACATCCACCCCATCTGTGATCTTCTGTAGGACCTGAAGAGACTGGTTCTGCAGACCCAAAGCTGCAAGGATTTCCAGAACACAGGGCAACAGCAGGATAACCCAGAGGAGTTCCAGTGAGGGCCCAGCAAAGACAGTGTAGCAGAAATTCGAGACCTTGGACCAGACCAACGACTCTGCAATGAACACTTGCAAGTAAAGATACAGGGATAAAAGGGTCTACTGCATGACACTACAGCTTCCATGACAAGATTGATTTTTCCTTTTCTTTTTTTTTTTGTCTTAAATTTTATTTGATTTTATTTCGGGGGGAAGTCACAAGGGCAGAGGATGGATACGAAGAAAGAGGGAAATAAATAGGATGGAGATACTTGATATAAAAGACAGAAAGAATAAATATAAATGGGCAAGAGAGAGAGAAAAAAGAAACTTCCTGGGGTGGGACAGGGTGAAGGTATTTGCCATTTGATACCCTACCCACTGCAGCTTTGATCATGAGGTACCACTTACCTGGATATGGTACACTAATTTCCAGAACAATGAATCTTTCCCCAAGTATACTGCAGCAGAATATAGATACCATTTCCTGGGAAGATATTCCATACTCAAGGAGAAGGGGGACAGGGGTTCCTGGTGGGATATGTTCACCTGCCAGAAGTTGATAGTCACAGAGTCTCCGTGCTGAAGGGAGTAGAGGGGAGAGGTGCATTAGGGACAGGTTCCAGCAGCCATGGCTGATGCTAGCCTGACTTTTTTGCTGCAAAAGTCAGGAACAGAGGTATATGTTCCAACAGCCTTAACCACAGCCTTTTCCCCAACACCTAGGTCTTCCCCAGGACCCTGATGTCTGCTGCTCTTCTGCCTGCTCTGACCCAGTACTCCCTCCAGCATCCCTGCTCATCCCCAGTGCATCTCCCACACTGCAGCCACGGTCTCCAGCCACACAGCACCTTTCCTGGTACTGGGTTGCCCCCTGGGGCTCTGTCTCAGCCATTTCCAGAGTTTTGAATTTTCTCCTTTGAAAAATAAGACAGAAACTGGGGAGATGGCTCTATAAGTAAGTGTACTTGCTGCACAGACATGAGGACCTAAGTGTGACTCTTCAACACCCATGTAAAAAGTCATAGTCATGCATGTGCCAGTGCTGTGGAAAGCTGAGGCAGGGGGATCACTAGGGTTTCCTGGCTGCCAGTCTAGCTCCAGATTTGGTGAAAGATGCTGTCTCAGGGGGATAAGGTGGAGAGAGTTAGAGCAGCTCACCTGAACATTCAACAGGCATGCATACACATACAGGCCCCCACCCAGTAATGGCTTTACCAAAATAAAAGCAATCTGTTGTTGATGGTATGCTTCATGTGTCTTTAATAAATACAAAACACACACCTGAGCCACCATAGAAAACTCTGAGGTAATAAAGTCACCATAGCTGAACACAGTGGGACATGCCTTTAATCACAGCACTAAAACGAGGCACAGGTAGGCAGATCTCTTGAGTTTGAGACCAGCCTAGTAACTTAGTGAGTTCCAGGATGGCCAATACTGTTAAACAGGGAAAATTTGTCTAGAATAAAACAAACAAAATCAAAAACAGGAAAAAAGTTGCTGTAAACCATAACCCAGTGACAGGCATGACCACAACACAGAAAACATGTCACAGACTCCCTACCAATGTCCTCCTGTCTTCCTGAGAAATGCCTGCATTCTTATAAGCTGAAGAAGCACACCCTCACCTGTGACACTGTGGCAGATCACTTCCTGATTGTTGCCCTAACTTTTGTGTGAGAGTTGCCCCTCTGTGTGTATTCTTACTTTAGGCTGGGAAGGAAGAGGGATAGCCAAGAAGGGACAAGGGCCCACATTGACTAGACACCTGCTTTTGTAGTAAAGTTTTATTCAAAGCTACCACTGTCTCTGGATGCTTTGCATTAAGAGTGTGTTCCCAAGTCCTCAGTGCTTGCAAAATGAAAGTTTCCCTCTGAGGCCTCTGATTGAAAAAGCTGCTGATCCTGGCTGAGATCACACTGAGAAGGTCCTGTCCCAACCTCCAGTGTATGTGAAAACTCATACACACACATTCACAAAACTCACATTCACACATACTCACATACTCTCACACACACTAACATACACACATACTCTCTCTCACACACATACTCTCACGTAAATACACACTCACACACATAGTCTCACACACGTACACACACATACTCACACACACACTCCCACTCAGACATACACATACTCACACATATACATACACTGGTGAGTGTGTGGGTGTTTTGAGTGTGAGAGTGTATGTGTGTGTGAAAGAGTATGAGAGTGTGTGAATGTGAGAGGTGTGTGAGAGGGTGTGTGAGAGAGTGAGTGAGAGAGTATGAGAGTGTGTGTGTTGTGTGTGGAGTGAGTTGTGAGAGTATGTGAGTGTGTGTGTGTGTGATAGAGTATGAGTGAGTGAGTGTGTATGATATGACAGCGTGAAAGTGTGTGAGTGTGTGTGGTGCACATATGTGGCAGCCTGAAGAGGCCAAAGGAGAACTCAGATGTCTGCTCAGTCAGTTTCTCCCTTAAGCCTTTGTAGCAGGGATTGTGTCCACGCCCCCACAGCACTGAAGTCACAGGCAACAAAGCCACAGGAGGCTTTTCATGTGGCTGCTGGGATCCGAACTCGGGCTCACAGGGCTCTGTTTTCAAGGTTTATTTATTTGCTTATTGGTCTATGTGCTTGTTTGAGACAGGAGCTCTGTGTAGACCTGGCTAGGCTGCAACTGGCTATATGGGCCAATGTGGCCTTCAACTTAGAAAGATGTGCCTGCTTCTGTCGTGTGTGTGTGTGTGTGTGTGTGTGTGTGTGTGTGTGTTTGCGTGTGTGTGAAAATGTTAAAATGTAACCTATTTCTAAGTATACTAACCAAGAGAGACAGACAGACAGACAGAAATAGGAGGGAATGAAGGAAGAAGGGAAGGAGGAAAGAGAGAAGATCAATGTTGGGCCTGGTGTTGCAACCTGGGATCCCAAACTACTCAGGAGGTTGAGGCAGGAGGATTACAAGTTCCAGGCCTGCCTGAACCACAAAGTGAGTTCAAGTGCCACTCCAGGGGGCACTTTCTGTGCATGTGTCCCTTAGCCACAGCTTTGCCTGGGGACCTCAGGTTCACTCTTTCACAGCAGCCATCAGATTAGCCCCGCCCCTTTTACATTCAGCTGTCAGCAGCTCTTCTGATTGCCACACCTGCCCCTCCATGCACACTTGGAGCCAATAGCTACTTTTAACCCAAGATGGCGGGGAGGCACGTGACTCTATTTGAATTTAATTGACTACACAATGTTTCCCATAAAAGCCGCTTCATTTACATCCTTACCAACAGAATTCTTTTCTGGGTCTTTTTTTTTTTTTTTTAACTGAAAATATTTGGTCCAAAATCTTTCCATACATTATTTGGTATACATTTAGAGTAAAACACTTATCTATTTTATTTTCTTTTAATGGTGCAATAGGTGTATTACCCCTTGTAAGGTTTCAAACTTGAGACAAACTTAGGTCCATTATCATGTTATGTCAGCACCAGATGAAAGGAAAAAAAAAGAAAAAAAAAAAAGAAAGGAAGGACTTGACTGCTCCCAGGTATGGTGGAGGAGAAGGCATATTGTAGATAAAAGGAAGAGCATAGCCAGAGGCAGAGACATCTGGAGAGTCCAGAGTGAACAGGACTGTGAGGCTGGCCATGTGAGGAGAGGAGAGAGGGGAGGAGAAGGAGAAGAAAGAGGAGAGGGGAGAGGAGATGACAACCAAGTGAGATGGCCTGGACCATAGACATAGCCAAAATTTCTGAGTTATATACAGGCCAGAGGAGGCTGCGGTATGGGGGTGGGGAGGGTCGAGGGGGCTGGAAGTGGTGCAGACCCTGAGGTGGATCATTCAGGGTAGAGGGCAGGGTAAAGTGACCATACTCTGTAACAGGTAGGGATTGACAGATGCTGGGAAAACAGAGACCAGCGTCCACTTTGACATGTTAATGGGCACCTCAGGAATTTGTCCCCGGTTTAAGATGGAACACTCCTCACCCTGGTACCAGAGAGGGGACCCATAGTCTCTGCCATGTCAATACAAGGGCTTTGCTCAAGTGACATCCCTGGTCCTTTTGGGGCAGTTTCTATGCCTAGAAATGCTTTTGCAGCTTTACAGAGCATTTTGTCCTCCCAGGTTCCATCGTGGTCTAAAGCCACAGCCCAGAGCAGTTTTCAGAGTGATTATCTATGTCATCAGCAGATCCAGAAACCCATTTGGACTTTCCACAGGGCCCCAATCAGTTTCCAGTGTAAGGACCCTTATCTGTTAAATGCTTCCCTGGGACATTCAAGTTTGGGGACAACAGCAGCTGGTGTATCATTATGTGCAGAAAAAATCAGAAGCTAGTGCTTTCCATTCCCATCTGCTCCTTCCAAGTGTGTGCCTTGTTTCTGACCTGGAGAACTCCTACTCATCCCACAAAGCCCAGCCTTTCAGCTCTCCTATCTGTAAGCTTTCTTAGCATGCTCCTCTGACTGGGCCCTCTACTGGTAAGTCAGGTCTCACCACAAGGTCACCCTGCATCTGTGGATAAGCTTGTGCCTGTGGGGACTCCAAGCAGGGGCTCCTGAGGCTGGTGCACAAGTAAGGACATGGTTCTATTCACACACCCATTATTTGCTATTTTCTGACATGATGATAACATCCCCCCAACACACACACCCTAGCCTACAAGGACAATGGTCAGGGTACAGCCTTCCTGGAGCCCCCAAACTCACCTTGTTCTCAGTTGGATGGTAGGGACTATAGGCCATGCTTACAACCATCCAGGTTTTCTCATTCTCATCCTCATAGAAACCAGGCCTTACCTGGGTCAGAAGGACTGGAGGTTGCCCCGGGGGAGAACCCTCCATAGCACAGAGCCCTGTGAGCTGGCTGCTTCCTTAAAATGCAGTCCTGCAGGGGCAGGGTGGAGAACTCATCACAGGTTGCAGCGGGGTGGGGAGAGTGAGGCATGAGAACCCAGTTCCTCTGCAGCTGGGCCAGGAGCTCAACTCCATGGAAACAGCTGCCCGGCTTCACCAGGTGCCCTGTGTCCTCAGGCTAGGCCTCTGCAGGGCTATCTCTGTGTGCCCTGATCACCTCCTCTCCAACAGGTTTCCATCAGGAACCTAGTTGAATCCCCTGAACTAGGGCTATAGCTCTCAACCTTCTTAACACTGTGACCCCTTAATACAGTTCGTCATGTTGTGGTGACCCCCAGGCATAAAATTATTTATGTTGCTACTTCATTACTGTAATTTTGCTACAGTTGTGAATTGTAATATAAATACTATGGGAGATAAAGGTTTGCAAGGGGGTCACAACCCACAGGGTGAGAACCGAAGCCCTAGGAGGTTCTCCAGGCAAGGCACACCTGGGCTAGATTTCTCCTCCTGGAAAACAAGCCCACACCCCTCAGATGTTTGCAATCAAGATCATATAAACCATGATTGAGTCTGGCAAAGGAAGCTAAGGCTTCTGGCTAGCTTTGTACTTTTTGCCCTGGAGTCTGAGTAACCAAGGGGCTATGTCCTGAGCACATCCCCTCAGCTTTTCTGAGAGCAGTCATATAGTACCTTCATGATGACAGCTCCTGTGCCATAAACCGGGTCAATATGTCCTTTTTACAGCATGAATCTTAAAAGTTCCTTTTCCTTTTTGAAAACTGCAAGTTAGATTCTTTTCATCCCACCCTAGAACATGGGGAACACCTGTGCCATGTCAGCCATTTCTCTCCCTCCTCCTCCCTCCCTCTCATCCTTCCTTCCTTTCTTTTTCTCTCAGAAGTATCTCTTGAAGCCCAAGTTGTCCTCAAGCCCACTTTGTAGCTGAAGATGACCTTCAATTCCTGATCCTCCTGCCTCAGCATCTCTAGTGGTGGGATAACATCAGTATGCTCAATTCTATGTCCTTAGGCTGGGGAGATGGCTCAGCCAGTACAGGTGTTTGCCACTAATCATGAAGACTGAGCTAGATTCCTGGATCCCACATGATAGAAAGAAAAGACCAGCTCCCACAAATTGTCCTCTGATCTCTAAATGTACACTATGATACACATACACACACACACACACACACACACACACACACACACACACTGAGAGAGAGAGAGAGAGAGAGAGAGAGAGAGAGAGAGAGAGATGCACATATACACACTGTGATTTTATAATTTAAAATATTAAAAATTTAAAGACCACTTTCCCTGTGCTTAGATTTTGTCAACTTGACACAAGCCAGCATTGATGTAGACAGAGTCTAGTCCACTGTGGGTTATGCCACCCCTAGGCTGGAAGTCCTAGATGTATAAGAAAGCAGGCTGAGCAAGCCATGAGGAGCAAGCCAGGAAGCAGTGCCCTCCTTAGCCTCTGCTTCAGGTCCTGCCTCCAGGTTCCTGGAGCTCTGCCCTGGCTTCTCTCAGAGATGGAGTATGCCATGTAAGCCAATAGACCCTTTCCTTCCCCAAGTGGCTTTTGGTCAGTCTCTTTGTGACAGCAGTGTGAAGCCAATGAGGACACTCCCTGAGCCAGAGAGAACCTTCGGTAGCACGAACTTCCCAGTGGACCCTCACCCACAGCCATCTTTATTGGAATGCCCACTGTAGGTTTAGATTGCTCTGTCATCATGTGTGCCCACTCCTTATCACTCCTCCATCTGCAGGCACAGGTGTCCATTGGTTCTGTTTGCTGGAGAAAGTGGACTAATTGAGTTAGCCTCTGCCCTGTACATTACCAAGTCAAATTTAGAGTTGTGACACTAACCATCTAACCCACAGCCTCAAAGCCTGTTGGGATTCTGATTTGCGTAGTCAGAATCTCTGGGTCTATGTGAAAAGAATTAGGAACTCCACCATGTGGAAACTGACCATCTGCATGTCTCTGTGTTTTAGGCTGTCTTTAATTTTATTCTATGGTTTTGTGCAGTTTATTTTTAGGTTTTTAGAGTCATGCTGCTTTAAATGTTGCTGTTTAAAACTCTGTTTTTTGTTGTTATTGTTATGTTTTCCCCTTTAAGCTTATGTTCTGATGTTTTCTACTAGTTTATCCTCCTGATTACCAATACTGGTATTTTGTCTAATCTACTCTTAAACTGGACAATTGATTTAACTGTAAATATCACATCCATTAGTTTGATGCAGTTAAAGAATTGTTTTTATTTTACGTAAATGATTGTATTGCCTCAATGTAAGTGTACCACATGAATGCAGAGCCCACAGAGGCCATAAGAGGACATCAGATCTCCTGAACCTGGAACTATACATAATTGTGAGCTGCCATGTGGGTGCTAGGATTTGGACCCTGGTCCACTGCAAGAGCAGCTAGTGCTCTTAACTGCTGAGCTATCTGTCCAGCACCCACTTTTTATTTTGTTTTCTTGGAACAGAGTCTCACTATGAAACTCAGACTGTTCTCAACCGCTCCATCGTCCTGCCTCATCTTCCCACTTCAGCTGGGATTTACAGATATATATATATATATATATATATATATATATATATATATATATATATATATGTGTGTGTGTGTGTGTGTGTGTGTGTGTGTGTGTGTGTGTACCCAATGGTCCCACCATTGTCCCATTGTCTCTCTCCTTGTATATACTAGTCATGCTTGCGGTGACCACTGAGGCCTCAGCTCATCTGTGGGGCTATTTCTATCACCTGCTTTTCCTCTTGGCTTTCAGTTCACTGGTGTTTTCTACTAGTGTAATTTTAGAACATTGAGTATAAACAACAGTTAAAGCACTCTAGAGAATGCCCCCTCCCATAAACACACACACACACACACACACACACACACACAGAGAGAGAGAGAGAGAGAGACAGAGACAGAGAGAGAGAGAGAGAGAGAGAGAGAGAGAGAGAGAGAGAGAGAGAGAATTAACCCTTTCCTCCACTTGGCAGATTGTAAGATTTTCAACAGCCCTAATAAGGACACAGCTACATCAAGGTCAGGTGACAGCTGATAAGTCAGTGTGTGCTTTCTAGCTTGTCCTGGCCTCAGTGGCCTCAGCTTTGCTCATCCTGAGTCACTTAGAGTTGTAAAGTGACCTTGACATGTTTGACACCCCTCAGGTTTCTATATTAGTCCACCTCCATCAGAATTCAGCAAGAGTCTCAGGGGAAAGCCACTGCACCCAGCTGCTGGTGGGGTTAGGACACGCCACCCTTCAGAGCTTTCTGTTCCTAACACATGGCTGCCAGACACTATCCCATATCCCAGGAGTCTTTATCTTCCTCAGAAAGCTTTGGGAAACTCTACTCACTCTGCCTTCTAGACAGCTGTCTAGCCTCCCAAGTCCTATAGTTTCCTTCGTCTACATGGGTCCACAGGTGGCATCTGGTTGAGAGTCTAAGAAACTTTGGACCTGGGGTTCTGTCACATTATAGAAGGGACCTTCCAGATCCAGCACAAATCTCAGGCTCTAGGCTGGGGCAAGAGCCACCAGATGATTAAATGGAAGTGTGATTACCATGTACACTAACCTCAGAAAGTAAATATGTGGAAATATTCTGAGATCTTGGGTGATGCAATCTTCTTATAGATAAATCACAAAGCAATAGACACATGAAAAGCCTAAATAATTTTGAAACATCCAGAAGTATAACTTTTTGTTACATTAAAAAATGAACCTAAGTTAAAGAAACATTCTAATAATAATTGGCATGGCACTCATTCCCAGCATATGTAAAGAGCTCATCAATCAAAAACTAATAGAAACACACATAGAAAATAGGGAAGGGCTATAATAAACTGACAGAAAAGGAAATGTACACCGGCAGTTGTGAACAGACACCCAACCTCACAAGTTCAAAAAAAGGCAAATTTTTTAAATGAGAAAATATTGTTTAAATCTGCAAATTAGTCAGATCACCAGCCAGCCAAACAAAGCCAAGCTTGCTAATACCAGACTGACACATGGTATAGTTTCCTTTGTTGGCTTGGTCCTTCTCCTTGAGGAAGCATGACAGGGAGCCATCTCCTGCCCTTTCTGTCACCTTTGCTTCAGATTCTACAAGCACAGGGGTGGGCAGGGCAGGCAACAGCTTCATTGAAAGCTGGGTCTATTTCAGAAGGAAAAAAATCATTCATAAGGAATATTAGAACTAGAGTGTTCCCCTTCAATTGTGCAAGACAGAACACCTAATACTTAAACATTGACCTGGCCTTGCATTCTTTGCCTGCCTGCCTACAGGGCACCATTTCCCCAAGCCTCCCAATGCACAGATCCCAGCGCTCATGGTGAGCCCTCCTTTTCTTTGCTCTCTGACCCAATGTGCTGAGTCCTCTTCTGGCCCCTGGTTTGGACTCAGCCGAATAGACGCTGCCTAGCCTCAGCAGCACAGTTTGGAGTGGTGGGTCAAGTCCGTTGTCCCAGGAGCAGCCTGGCCTCCCCATTCACACTTTCTCATGTAGAGATCTGGGAGCCAGCTGAGATCAATCCACTGATACTGCTCTGAGGATAAGACCTCCTGCTCCAGGTTAAGACGGTCTACAACAAAACCAATGGACAACACTTTCTCCATCAGCACAGGGCACACCTGCCCTTGTGAATGATGACCTCTGCATTGTCAGACTGGAGCTTTGATTTTCACCTTGCTCTGGTAAGAGGGGTCCAAGGTGGACAGAGCTGGACTCATTCTGTGTGGCTGGGGGAAGACCCTGGGTTGAGTGTATTTACCCCAGCCATTCCTTCTTCCATAGGTTTTAACAGACATTGAGGGTGTCTCTAGAACAGTCATGAAATTTTCCATTTTCCAATGAATTAGAAAACCCAGGGCTTCAGTATCCAGCCTAAGACAGGGGCTCCTGCCTCCCCTTCCATCATTAACTCTCCTGTATCCTTTCATCCAGACCTCTGTTAAAGCACTGGTTTCCTCTAGAGCTGTACAACCCTGAACATACCCCAGCTCAACTGATCTGCAAAGTCAAGCAGCCTGGGCCTGCTTAGTATTTAATGCAAAACATGCCAGGAGCAGGTGGGTTTCTCTTACCTGGACAGCGTCTTCCTCTGTCCTTTCCACATTCCTTTCTGAGACAGGGTCTCTTGCTGAAGCTGGAAATCACTGATTGCCTAGACTAGTTGGCCAGCATGCCCCAGGAGAGGTAGGCAAGCACAGGGAGAACCTGGACACCCAAGGTTCCCTTAGCTGTCCCTTCCCGGTAAGGCAACACCTAGAACCTCCACACCTGTGAGTAATTTGTGGTCAGGAACTTCTGGTGTGAGGAATAAGGTCTACCCAAGCCAGTATATGACACAAACAGCGTGAGGTCAAGTCTGTCCTTGTGACCTGTTTAAGGGGGGAACAAACCTATTTGCCATCACTTGTGTATACATGATAGGATATACACATGCTTAAAGTTATGTATGGTCCATATATGGACACACAGGTCATCTAAAATTATATAATATCTCATCTGTCAATTGCCAAGGAATCAGTCAATGCCACCTCCCTGCAAGGTCAGCTCTACTCAAGAAACTATTCACTCAGGCCTCTGGAAGGATAAGTTTTCTGAAGCCCATTCCTAGTCTGTAGAAGGCATCCTATGCTTTTTCAATGCCACTCTGTGTCTTGTCCAGTTTGCCATTTGAGATAACAAGAACCTGGACATCATGTCACAGAACACCCTGAGACTCAGGACGCAGTGGTCCTCTTGTCCCTGCCCCTTCCACAGTACTGGGATTACACTTGTCCTAATGTGCAAGCTTTTGCTGTGGATAATGAGGGTCTGACCTCAGGTCCTTATGTCTGCATGGCAAGAACATGACTAATTGATCCATCTCTCCAGCCCCAAACTCATTGTGATAAAAAGCACATGATTTGAAATCCACCGTTAGTCCACTTCTGAGAGAATGGAAAGGTTTTGTTACTTTTATAAACACTGCTTCACAGCAGGTTTCAGGAACTTTTTTCTCTGCATTCCTTTTGAATGGCTGCTCCCCACTTCCAGCCCTCCACAGCCCCTGGCCATCACTACATCATTTTCTATTCCTAAGATTTGCACAGCTTTAAGGATCTTCTACAAATAGAGTCATGCAGGATTCACCCTGCTGTGGCTGACTTGTTTCACTTAGCATGGTGTCTTTAGGGTTCTGTCCTCCAACCATGAACATGTGTGTGTACAACTCCTTCACATATACCACACACAATTATTTAAAGTGATTACAGCATGCTAATTGTACAGTCATCATAGAGTATCTCCTTCAAGCCTTAACAAAGAAATGAGAAACTTGCAAGAGGCTTTCCTTTAGGATGGACTCCTCTGGAAGACCAGCTGACCACACCAGTGTGGAGTCACTCATGCTAAAGTGGGCAGCTGAAGCTACATTAGTTTGCAAGAAGTCAGGAAAGAGAAGAGCCAAATCCTCACACAGGTGTGATGAGGAAGTCCCTCCCAGAAGTCACAGAAATTGCCAATCTCCTTGTTTCTGATTTCTTCAGCCTTTTCATGATAATAAGGCCAACCTCTCTCATTCTATTCTAAGAACCAAGGGTGGACTAGAGAGATCTCTCAATAGTTAAGAGCACTGGATGCTTTTCCAGGGTTCAATTTCCAGAACCCCCACAGTAGCTCACAACTATCTGTCATCCAGCTCAAAGTGATTTTACACCCTCATACAGACATGAATCCAGGTAAAAACTAATGCACATAAAATAAAAAAATAAGTAATGAAAAAGAAACCAAGGGCTTCCCTGATTCTAGAGTTGCCAAAGCAAACTGCAGTCTTTAACTTTATTGTAGTTTTGGAAGAGAGGTTCTCTCATTACCCCCAATTTCTTGTTGAGAAGTTGACCAAAGACCAGCAGCAGTTATTTGCCCAGGGTCCCTGGGGGTCTGGCCTGTGTGTGGCTAGAATCTGCCTTTCTGGCTAGCAGTATTCACTTTCTGGGTTCTGCCTTTGTTTCAGAACCAAAAGAGAAAAAAAAAACATTTACTGCATGTAAGAAGAAAGAGATGTGGAAGAAACATGGCAGTGAGCAGGACCCCATGAAGGCCTCTCTGGGGTGGTAGCACCCATGTAAGGAGGGGGAGATGTGACATCCTGCAGCCAAGGGTCAGCCCCATGCCTGGAAGACACAGAGCCTGGAGAGGGTGAATACAGCAGAGTCATTCCTTGCTGGTCAGGACTAAGATTTATCCTAAGAGCCTCACGAAGTCAGGAAGAAATAGGGTCTGAATGACCTCCAGCTGCTGTGTGGAGGATGGACCCTGAGGGGACAAGAATAAGAGAAGAGAAACTAACTAAAGTTAGAAGCCTAGGAGAGGGACTGGCCTAATTTTTCTATACAGGGCCACATAGTAACTATTTGGGGCTTTATGGGCCATGAAGTCTCTGTTGTAGCTATTTGATTCTGCCATTGTTGTGAGGACCATAAATAATACATAAACACTGAGTGTGGCTGTGTTCAATAAACTTTATTTAAAAATGCCTGACCTTATTTGGCCCATAAACTATAGTTTTTTACTCCTGGTCTAGGAGTTATATATTAAGGGACAAAATTACCTGAAATGAAGGTATTAAGATAAATACGTTAGAGAAGCTTTTGGGGTCAGATCCTGAGCCCTGGCAGCCTGCTACCAAGCCAGGTTCCACCACACTTCTCAATAGACCAATTAATACCTAATAATGAAAAAGCAAAAAAGGAAATTTAGTATGTCCACAATTGAGTATGGGAACAAAGAGATTCAGTGACAACCTGAATCCACCTGGGAGTCCTAACATGGGATTAAGAATTTCATAGAGACCAGAGGTATGCACGCTAACAGTCTCTGGTGGGGTGTGGTTTTGCCCATCAGTCTGGCCTAAAGTTGTTGGAAATGTGTGAAGTCTTCCTGGAGACTAGCTTCCCTCCTGGTTGGCACTAAGCCTTGCCCTAATGCCAGCAAGGGATTACTGGGAAATGGCAATTCCTGATTTTGTTTTAATGTTTTGTTTGTGGATATGTTTGATATCCACAGGGAGGGAGTACGGTATTCCTAGAATGACTTTATTCCTGCTAGCACAGTTACAAATGGATGGGGAACCATGTGCTATATTTATTTGGGTGTAAGGGGTGTTAATTTTCTAATCCTTTGGTATCAGCTTAGATTGCAGAAAGACAGAAAAATCAAGCAAACTCCAAATGAAGTCCCTTTCGGTGAGACCAAGGGATGAAAAGAGCCTCTTGCCATCCGTGGTGACAGAGGGAGAAGAGGCATGCAGATGGGGAAGGCAGAGGATCTGATGAGGAAATAGTAGTGGGGTTCTCAAAAAGGATTCATTAGACTGCTTACACAATATGGGTGACCAAACAAAGTCTGGCTGCTCTCTGGAGGGACGGAGAACCCAGTGGCACTCAGTCTATGAGGTTGGATGTCTCCACAGTCCCAGTGTGATGGTGCTAGAGGCCGGAGGATTCCTGGAGAGCTGCTGGTCTTCATTCCATGTTGGCAGGCTGAAGCTGCAGGGTTCAGAGGGCAGAGGAGGATGGCAGCAGGACGGCATCAAGGTAGATGCCCTCACCTGCAAGGAGCAAAGGTGAGCAGGGAAAACCAGCACTGCTTCCCCTCGGACTCCTTTTCTTTCTATATAGTCCTGACCATCCTGGACCTTGCCATGTAGACCAGGCTGGCCTACAAATCCACAGAGACTGACATACCTCTGTCTCCTCAGTGCTGGGATTGAGGGCATGCCATGCTCGCCCTTCCCTCAGACTATTTTATATCTGAGCCATTGTCAGAAAGTGCCAATCATTCTGGGGACAGCCTTCCCCAGTTAGCTAGTCCTTCTGGGAAATTCCCCACAGCCCCACCCTCCCAGAGATGCATCTCTTAGTTGATTATAGATCCAATCAAATTGGCAACTGGAATCAGCCATGGCAGAAGAGACACTTCCTGGGAGCCAGTATGTCTGTTGTTCATAGGGTGAAATTTTCACCAAGCTGAGGAAATAGAGCCATGAATGTAAAGATTTAAAGTAGTCTCAGGGAGAGTGGGCCTGAATTGTGTGTCCACCTGTTGGCTCTGGGTCTCGAAATAATAGGAGACAGACACCCAAAGTCTCTTTAACCAGAAGCAAAGTTTATTCTATAAAATAAAATGTAAAATAAAATATAAAACACTGACAGCACAAAAGATTATCAGCTAGCTGAGCCCACAGCCAATGTTTAAATTCTCAGGCTGTGGCAATGGAGGTGTGTACTGGGGCCCTTTTGTAGTTCAGACATGGGGTGCATGCTAGGAGTCAAGTAGAAACAACTATTAGAATTTAACTTTGGTCCAGGCAGTTGTTGGCTATAAGGGACAAGGGGGTTAAAGTTCACCCCTGGCTGTTGACAGAGGATCTGCTGTGAAGCAGACAGCCATTATTAGCAGTTAACCTTTAGAGCTGATGACTGTCAGTTCTCATCTCTTCAGCTTATAATTTCATATTTCTATATTACTGGACCCTTCATTCCCTCCTTCAGTTACAACCAGAATCAAATCTTTGATTCTTCTATGTCTGAATATGAGCCAGATTATATTCTTGAATGATTTATATATAAAAAAAATTTTTAATCAATATAATATTCTCTTTGATTTTGTATAAAGAAGTGTCTTACCTTATTGTAGAATTACTTTAGTTAGTGAACCTATCAATTGACAACCCAGGGCCCATTTTCTTGGTATATCAATGGGCATTATAGTTAGACAATTTGACCCCCCTATGCCAGGGAGTTTTCCTTTAACTTGGCCTTTTTAGCCTGTTTTGGGAGCAGGGATGATGTATTCTCTTCTATAGCTACTTCAAGCTTAAGGATGTAGCTGGTCAGGGCCCAGGAAGGCTAAAAAGGCTAGTCAAAGGTAAGGAGGAAATTTAGGCATTGAGGCACTTATCAAAAGCATCTGATTTGACCCAGCTGTAGACAAGGATCAATCACATTGGCTCTGTTGGTCCATGTCAGCTTTTAGCAAGTCCAGAGCAGTGTAGTCAGCAACAGAAGCTTGGAGGTGTCTGTCAGCCAAGTGGAAACCTGTTGAGACAATAGGATTTTTTTTTTTTTTACTATTTTAAACTAGGAACAGAAGTTTAAATTTATCAACTTATTTGGAACATTTAGACCTACAGTCTTAGTAATTGGTAAGGGCAGGAGTCCTAAGACCAGGAGACCAAAAGATACCATCCTTAGGAATAGACAAGTGGGGAAAATTTAAGCTGTACTTATCTGGAGTCCTTCTGACCTCTGTGAAGTGGATGGATGCTAATTATGACATTTTTAATCCCCTGAGGCCTACATAAGCTATCTTACAAAATGACATAGAAGTTTTAGATACATTAGTATTACCAATATGTAGTGAAATCCATATTGTAGACCGAGCAGGTAACGGGTATCAGCAAAGCAGCAGAACTGGACTCATAACTTTGAGTCCCAACAAGAACTACAAATTTGGGTTAAAAGCATGCACATTTTTCTTCTGTCCAGACAGCCAAGTATAAATTAGACAGAGATTTTTGGCCTGATGAGAAGAATTTTTAGTTTGTATTTAGATAACACCTAAAATAAATCTAAAATGTTGAGCTTGTGACTAAACAGTAAGTAGTCATTGATCTACCAACTTATCAGGACTCTATTAAATGTTAAGCTCTGAACTGATATATCATAAAACAGGAAATCAATCTGAAACATTTTTATAATCTAAATCATTTATTTATATTTTTATAACTTGCACTTATATCTTAAATCATTTTTTTGAGATCCTCAAAGCTTATAAGCTTTCATATCCTCAGGCCATTTTAGATCCATATTTAAACCTTTGTGATTTATTTAAACTTTCATATCTTAGAATATTTTCTTTAAAATGAGCTAACAACCTGGCTATAGCCTTGCATAAGAATCTGGTTGTCTAATGCTCCAAGCTCACACAGTTATAGCTAGCCTAGCTGTCAGTACTATCAGAGATCTGAGAAGGATAAATTGTATCTGAGTGCAGACCAATAAGCTTCTAACTCTACGAAAAATGACAGAGACCTGTCCAATATCCAGTTAACCTTACCCAAGTCTCCACAGTGTTGGAGGCAGAAATATCAGAACAGCATCAATCTTTAGCTGCCAAGTGTATAAGGACTGAGTTTCTCCTGTTGAATAGGGACATTGAGAAAACTGATGTTATTTTGTCTAGGCAAAAGGGGTGCAGTCAATTCTCCAGTGTCCTGTTGCTTATCCACAGTCTGTGCCAGGTCCTGGCATTGCATTGGGGGCTCTTGCCCTGTGGTCAGCATTACCATAATCCAGGCAGTGACATTGTGGTGCCCTGTATGTAATCTTCTTGGGAGAACTTGGGTCACTGCTAGGATCTGGGAGTCTGTCTGATATAATAAGCTTTTAGATCAACATTTTAAATGCCATATTCTGCAGATCTCTGATATATGAGGGCTGTCAGGAATATTTGAATAGACAAACTTTGTTTTTGGTTATTTGTTTTAAGCTCAACGCTGAAAACATACCCAAGGGACTGGGTAAAGCTTATCTCTATAATTAATTATATCAGTGCTTAACATGACTACAATTAAACAACTTGATTATTTATGATTGAGTATTTATGTTCTCTAACAGTCTACAATAAGTAGCTTAAAAACAATGATTTTGAATTGAAGCTCTTCTAGTATCAAATACAGGTTCAGTAAAGATACCAAAACAAAATATTGATATAAGACATTTATATGACTCAATTTATACAAATAGCTTAAGCTTAACAAATTTAGCAAAGACAAGGAGGCTGGACAACATTCTTAAGTCTGAATAGACCTTGAGTAAGGAGAAACATTCTCCAAGTCACTAGTTCTGAACTTTCTCAATGTTATTTCATAATTCCAGTTTTGCATTGTTAAATCACAATATAAACATCTAACATACAGGTAGTCCTAGGGTTTATGTTTTCAACCCCCAAAGGGTCAAGACTCATGGAGTCAGAAGCTGTTCCAACTCCTTAGCCTAGCTCATAGTCTTGCTGCATCACAAGAAATGAACACCCAGGTTTCCGGTTAATATTTGGTGCTTATGGCTGTGACCCTATTTTTAGCCTTTTATTTTAATTCCAAATATAATCAATCTAAAGCATTCTATAAACGTAAAAAGTTCTATAGCCTTATAAATTTAAATATTTTAAAAACTGTTCTTAAGGTTAAAATCTCTCAATTGTCTTTCTGCAATATGAACAATAAACTACCTTCTTTTACTTTAAGAGGGAAAAAAAACATGACATCACCAGATCCCAAATAAATCACACATGAGGCTTATATTTTATAAATGCCCAGCATTAAATTGGCTTGTTTCCAGCCAGATTTTCTTAACTTAACCTATCTATCTTTTGCCTTTGGACTTTTACCTTTCTCTATTTCTGTATGCCTTTCTTTCCTTCTTACTCCATGTCTCGCTGTTTAGCTGGGTGGCTGGACTCTGAAGTCCTCCTCCTTCCTCTCTCATTCCTTCTACCTTTCTTCCAGATTTCTCTTTCTATTTTTTCTCTCTGCCTGATAGCCCCACCTATCCTTTCTCCTGCTCAGGATATTACCACCTGTCATCCATAATACGGACAAAAACTAGCTAGAAGGAAAAAGGCCCACCTTCTGTGCACATCCCTTTTTCCCAGGAAGACATTCTGAGCCTCTACCTGGGCCCCCAGCAACTCTAGGGACTCAGCTAACATTGGCAGCAAAGTCTCAGAGCCAAGAACGGGGAGTCACAGGTTTCTACTGCCACCCACCTCACTCAATCCACGCCATTCATGCCTCAGTTCTTCTTCTGTGAAATGGGGTCTGCAGTCTCTAGTCTAAAGATGCAGTGCCTAGTGACTTAGGGTCGCTATTGCTGTGACCAGGACCTAAGGCAAGTTGGGGGAGGGTTTATTTGGCTTATACTTCAGTCTATCACTGAAGAAAGTCAGGGACAGGAACTCAAACAGGGCCAGAACGTGGAGGTAGCAGCTGGTGCAGAAGATATAGAGGGATGTTGCCTCATAACTGGCTAGCTCTCATGGCTTGCTAGGTGCATTTTCTTACAGAAACCAGGACCACAACTCAGGGCTGGCTCCAACTGCAATGGGCTGTGCCCTCCCCCATCAATCACTAATTAAGAAAATACCCCACAAGCTTAACTAGAGCACAATCTTGGGGAGTCGTTTTCTTAATTCAGGCTCCCTTCTTTCAGATGACACTAGCCTGTGTCTAGTTGACATAAAACTAGCCAAGAAATGCCTGACATGGGGCTAGGGGTGGAAATTGATTGGTAGAATGCTGGCCTAGCATGTGCAAAACTCTGGGTTGGATCTTTAACCCCACATAGAAAAGGGCATGCTGATGGAATCCCAGCACTAGAGAAGCTGAGGCAGAAGGATTAGGAATTCAGGGTCATCCTCAGCTACAAGGTGGGTTTGAGGACAACTGGGCTTCAGGAGACATTTCTGAGAGAAAAAGGAAGGGAGGAGGGATGGAGGGAGGGAGGAAGAGGAAGAGAAATGGCTGACATGGCACAGGTGTTCCCCATGTTCTGGGGTGGGAAGAAAAGAATCTGGCTTGTGCTTTTCAAAAAGAAAAAGAGCTATTTACCTGGTCTTCAGGGCACAGGGTGCTGCCATCATGAGGGTACTTTATGACTGTCCTGTTAGGTCTCAGAAAAGCTGAGGGGAAGTGCTAAACAGATGGCCCTGTGGGTAGTCAGACCCAGCTTCCCTTGGGAGACTCAATCATAGTTTATATGATCTTGAACACAAACATTTGAGGTATGTGGACTTGTTTTCCAACAGAAGAAATTTAGCCCAGGTGTGTTTTACCTGGAGTATCCACTAGGGCAATGGTTCGCAATCTGCGGGTTGTGACCCTCTTGCAAAACTCTATCTCCCAAAGTATTTACCTTACAATTCACAACAGTAGCAAAATTACAGTTATGAAGTAGCAAAAAACATGGGGTCACCACACATGAGGAACTGTATTAAAAGGTTGCAAGCATCTGGAATATTGAGAGCCACTGCCCTAGATCCAGGAGCTTCAACTAGGTTCCTGATGGACACCTGTTGGAGAGGAGGTGATCTGGGCACACAGAGAGAGCCCTGCAGCGGGCTAGCCTGAGGACACAGGGCACCTGGTGAAGCCGGGCAGCTGTTTCCAGGGAGTTGAGCTCCTGGCCCAGCTGCAGAGGAACTGGGTTTCTCATGTCTCACTCTCCCCACCTTGCTGCAACCTGTGATGAGTTCTCCACCCTGCCCCTGCAGGACTGCATTTTAAGGAAGCAGACAGTTCAAAGGCTCTGCACTATGGCTGCCTCTCCTTGGAGACCACCCCCAATCAGTCTGATCTGTATATGTCCTGGTTTCTACGAGGATGAGAACGAGAAACTCTGGATGGTTGTAAGCCTGGGCTTTAGAGACTTTCATCCAACTGAAAACAGGGTAAGTTTGGGGACTCCATGGAGGCTGAACCCTTGTGTTACAGGGTGTGTGTGTGTTGGGGGGATGTTATCATCATGTCAGAAAACAGCTGATACTGGTCTGTGAACAGAACCATGTCCTCACCCGTGCATCAGCCACAGGAGTCCCTATTGGAGTCCCCATTAGAACAAGCTTATCCACAGATACAGGGTGACCTTGTGGTGAGACCTGACTTACCAGTAGAGGGCCCAGTCAGAGGAGTATGCTGAGAAAGCTTACAGATAGGAGAGTTGAAAGGCTGGGCTTTGTGGGATGAGTAGGAGTTCTCCAGGTCAGAAATAAGGCACACACTTGGAAGGAGCAGACGGGAATGTAAAGCACTAACTTCTGATTTTTCTGCACATAATGACACACCTGCTGCTGTTGTCCCCAAACTTGAATGTCCTAGGGAAGCATTTAACAGGTAAGGGTCCTTACCCTGGAAACTGACTGGGGCCATGAAGGAAGTCCTAATGGGTTAGTGGATCTGCTGACGACATAGATAATCACTCTGAAAACTGCTCTGGGCTGTGGCTTTAGACCACGATGGAACCTGGGAGGCTAACATGCTCTGTAAAGCAGTAAAAGCATTTCTAGGCATCAGAAGTGCTCCAAAGGACCAGGGATGGCACTTGAAGGCAAAGCCCTTGGTTGTTACGGCAGAGACTAAGGGTCCTTTCCATGGTACCAGGTTGAGGGGTGCTCTGTCTTATACCTGCAACAAATAGTTGAGGTGCCCATTACCATGTCAAAGTGGATGCTGGGCTCTAGGTTTTCCCAGCATCCCTCAATCCCTACCTGTTACTAGGTATGGTCACCTTACCCTGCCCTCTACCCTGAACTCTCCAGCCCAGGGCCTGTGCCTCCTCCTGCCCCCTCCTCCAGCCCATCACCTCTGGTCTGTACATAACTCAGTCATTTCTTCTATGTCTATGGTCCAGGCCACCCCACTTGGTTGGCCTCTCCTCTCCCCTCTCCTCTTTCTTCTCCTTCTCCTCCCCTCTCTCCTCTCCTCACATGGCCAGCCTCACAGTCCTGTTCACTCTGGACTCTCCAGATGTCTCTGCCTCTGGCTATGCTCTTCCTTTTATCTACATTAAGCCTTCTCCTCCACCATACCTGGGAACAGTCAAGTCCTTCCTTTTTTTCTTTTTTTCTTTCATCTGGTGCTGACATGATATGATAACGGACCTCAGTTTGTCCCAGGTTTGAAACCTAACAAGGGGCAATTCACCTATTGCACCATTAAAAAATCAAGTTGTTAAGTGTTTTTCTTTAAACCTATACCAAATAAAGAATGGAAATTTTTTGGACCAAATATTTTTAGTATAAAAAAAACAGAAAAGAATTCTGTTGGTGAGGGTGTAAATGAAGCAGCTTCCATGGGAAACATTGTGTAGTCAATTAAATTCAAACAGAGTCACGTGCCTCCCCGCCATCTCGGGTTAAAGTAGCTATTGGCTCCAAGTGTGCATGGAGGGGCAGGTGTGGCAATCAGAAGAGCTGCTGACAGCTGAGTGTAAAAGGGGCGGGGCTAATCTGATGGCTGCTGTGAAAGAGTGAACCTGAGGTCCCCAGGCAAAGCTGTGGCTAAGGGACACATACACAGGAAGTGCCCCCTGGAGTGGCACTTGAACTCACTTTGTGGTTCAGGCAGGCCTGGAACTTGTGATCCTCCTGCCTCAACCTCCTGAGTAGTTTGGGATCCCAGGTTGCAACACCAGGCCCAACATTGAACTCTCTTTCCTCTTTCCCTTTTTCCTTCATTCCCTCCTATTTCTGTCTTGTCTGTCTTTCTCTGTCTCTCTCTCTTGTTTAGTATACTAAGAAATAGGTTACAGTGTAGCATTTTCACACACACACACACACATACACACACACACACACACACACACACACACACACACACACACGGCAGAAGCAGGCACATCTCTCTAAGTTGAAGGTCACATTGTCCCATATAGCCAGTTCCAGGCTAGCCAGGTCTACACAGAGATCCTGTCTCAAACAAGCACACAGACCAATAAGCAAATAAATAAACCTTGAAAACAGAGCCCTGTGAGCCCGAGTTCGGATCCCAGCAGCCACATGAAAAGCCTCCTGTGGCTTTGTTGCCTGTGACTTCAGTGCTGTGGGGGCGTCGACACAATCCCTGCTTCAAAGGCTTAAGGAGAAAGTGACTGAGCAGACACCTGAGTTCTCCTTTGGCCTTTTCAGGCTGGCACATATGTGCATCACACACACTCACACGCTCTCACACTCCCATCACACATACTTCACTCATACATTCTCATTGTCACACACACTCATATGCTTTCACACTCCCATAATACATACTCCACTCACACGTTCTCATTGTCACATACATATTCTGTCACACACTCTCACATCTCACTCTCACATACATGTAACACAGACACTCACAACATGCACACTCTCACACTCTGTCTCTCACAGTTTCTCACACACACCCTCTCATTCTCTCACACTCTCTCACACTCACACTCTCTTACACTCACTTTCACACTCACACATTCTCACACTCTCACACCCTGTCTCTCTCACACCATATTTCTCTCACAAGCTGTCTCTCACACACTCATACTTTTCCTCTTACACACTCACTCCCACTCTCTCTCACATTACTGTGTCACACACTCTCACATATTTTCTCACACTTTCACACACTCACACATCTCTCACACTCTTTTTCTCACACTCTTTTTCTCACACACTTTTTCTCACACACTCTTTTTCTCACACACTCTTTTTCTCACACTCTCTTTTTCTCACACACTCTTTTTCTCACACTCTTTTTCTCACACTCTTTTTCTCACACACTCTTTTTCTCACACACTCTTTCTCACACACTTTTTCTCTCACACTCTTTTTCTCACACACTCTTTTTCTCACACTCTCTTTTTCTCTCACACTTTCTCACACACACTTTTTCTCACACACTCTCATTCTCACACACTCTTTCTCACACACTCTCTTACACACACACTCCCTCTTACACACACTTTTCCTCATGCATTCTCACATAACCTCTTTCACACTCTCACAAACACTGTCTCACATACACTCTCCTGCATTCACACACTCTGACATTCACCCACATTCACATGTTCTCATACATTTTCACATACACTCACACACTCTCACATTCACTCACATCTACACACTCACCCATGCCTGTGAGTGTGCATATGTGTGAGGGTGTGTATGTCTGAGTGTGTGAGTGTGTATGTCTTGAGTATGTGTCTAAGTATATGTGTGTGAATATGTAAGTGTATGTATGAGTATATATATGTGAGTGTGTGTGAGTGTGTGTGTGAGATCCCACATACAGTTACAGGTTGAGACAGGAACTTCTCAGTGTGATCTCAGCCAGGATCACCAGCTTTTTCAATCACAGGCCTCAGAGGGAAGCTTTTTATTTTGCAGGCACTGAGGACTTGGGAACACTCCCTTGGCCACATTAGTGCAAAGCATCCAGAAACTGTGGTTGTTTTTAGTAAAACGTGATTCAGTATAAAAGTAGGTGACTAGTGAGTGTGGGCCCTTGTCCCTTCTTGCATACCCCACTTGCCACCCAACTTAAATCAGAATACACACAGGGGCAGACTCTCACAAAAATAGTTAGGGTGAAAACTGGGAAATTGTTCTGCCACAGTGTCACAGGTCTGTGTCTTCAGCTTATAAAACTGCAGGGATTTCTCAGGAACACAGGAGAACATTGGTAAGGAGTTTGTGACATGTTTTCTGCTTTGTGAACAGACCTAGCACTTGGTTAAGGTTTATAGTGACTGTTTTCTTCCTTTTTTTTTTTTGTTTGTTTTGATTGTTTTGTTTGTTTGTTTTGGTCTGTTTTTAATACAATGTTTCTTTCAGTAACAACTTTTTTTTATTCTAGGTTTCTCTATGTAAGAGTCCTGGCTGTCCTGGAACTCACTGTGTAGACCAGGCTGGTCTCATACTCAGAGATCTGCCTGCCTCTGCCTCTTGAGTTCTGGAATTAAAGGCTTACATGACCATGCTTAGCTACAGTGACTTTTTCATTTTGTAGCTTTCTATGTTGGCTCAGGTTTATGTTTTCCATTTATTAAAGACCCATGAAGATCTCCATCAACATTATATTGCACTTCTTCTGGTAAAGCCACTGCCCCTGGCCCTGCTCTGTGAGTGCATGGGCAGTGTGTGTGTGGGCAGTGTGTGTGTGGGCAGTGTGTGTGTGGGCAGTGTGTGTGTGTGAGCAGTGTGTGTGTGTGGGCAGTGTGTGTGTGTGGGCAGTGTGTGTGTGCGGGCAGTGTGTGTGTGCGGGCAGTGTGTGTGTGCGGGCAGTGTGTGTGTGCGGGCAGTGTGTGTGTGCGGGCAGTGTGTGTGTGCGGGCAGTGTGTGTGTGCGGGCAGTGTGTGTGCGGGCAGTGTGTGTGCGGGCAGTGTGTGTGTGGGCAGTGTGTGTGTGGGCAGTGTGTGTGTTGAATGTTCAGGTGAGCTGCTCTAACTCTCTCCACCTTATCCCCCTGAGACAGCATCTTTCACCAAATCTGGAGCTAGACTGGCAACCAGAAAACCCCAGTGATCCTCCTGCCTCAGTTTTCCACTACACTGGCACATGCATGACTGTGACTTTTTACATGGGTGTTGAAGAGTCACACCAAGTCCTCATGTCTGTGCAGCAAGTACACTTACCCATGGAGCCGTCTCCCCAGTATCTGTCTTATTTTTCAAAGGAGAAATTTGAAAACTCTGGAAATGGCTGAGACAGAGGCCCAGGAGGCAACCCAGTACCAGGAAAGGTGCTGTGTGGCTGGAGACTGTGGCTGCGGTGTGGGAGATGCACTGGGGATGAGCAGGGATGCTGGAGGGAGTACTGGGTCAGAGCAGGCAGAAGAGCAGCAGACATCAGAGTCCTGGGGAAGACCTAGGTGTTGGGGAAAAGGCTGTGGTTAAGGGTTATTGGAACATATACCTCTGATCCTGACCTTTGCAGGAATAAAGCCAGGACAGCACCAGCCATGGCTGCTGGAACCTGTCCCTAATGCACCTCTCTCCTCTACTCCCTTCAGCTTGAAACTACACAGACTGTCCACTTGTGGCAGTTGATAAGATCCCACCAGGAGTCCTTGAACCCCATCCCCTTTACTATGTCCTGTCTTCCCAATATATGGCAGCAATATTCCAAGATATTTTACTGGGGGAAAGACTCAACGTTCTGGCAATTAGTGGACCATATCCAGGTAAGTGTTTGGTACCTCACTTTGGTGAAAGCTCGAGCAGGAGGGGTGTGAAACAGAAATATTTTCACTGTGTCCCACCCCGAGGGAGGCTCTCTCTCTCTCTCTCTCTCTCTCTCTCTCTATATATATATATATATATATATATATATATATATATATATATATCCCTTATTTATTCTTTGTGTCTTTCTCATAATGTATATCCATCTCGTTCTTTCCCCCATCCCTTCATATCTACCTTCTGCCCTTGTATCCTTCCCCTGAAAATAAAATAAAATTTAGAAGAAAGAAAAAAAAGGGAAAAATCAATCTTGTCATAGAAGCTGTAGTGTGACACAGTGAGTCACAGAGTGAACACTTTTATCCATGTATCTTTACTTTGAAGTGTTCATTGTAGAGTGTTACTAGTCTAGTTCAAGGCCTCTGGTTTCTGCTACACTATGGAGGCTGGGCCCTCACAGGAATTTGTCTGGGTTATTCTGCTGTTGATCTTTGTTGTGGAAATCTCTCCATCTTTGGGTCTGGAGGACCAGTCCCTTCACATGCTTCAACAGACCATAGATGGGGTGGATGTTGGGGTGGCCAACCCATAACCCTGGTTCTGGGCCTGGGTAGTTGCAGGGTTGGTCATCATGTCAGCTCTCCCCTGTCCTCACCACCAGGGTGAGCTCTCCTGCATGACCTGGGCTATTTTTCCCCTTATAACAATGAGCAAGGGGTGGGGCCAGTTCTCCTGCTTTCAGATGCTCAGGGTCAGATCTCCCACACCTACACCTTTAGAGTCAGCTACATTGTGTTGCCCTAGGGACACTCTCGTGAGTGTTGCACCTGATGAGGGGCAGAACCACCTCTCCCCAGGGAGGTTATTGACTCTCCTTCACTCAAATCTACAAGGGCTCTAACAGGGTCTATTTCTAGTGGAAAATTTGAGAGGGTTGTTGTGTAACAGAAATTTTCCCAACAGAAAAAAACACACTATTCTACTCATACCAAATAGAGAACCCACAGCAGACCAAAGTACAGATACCATGAATGTCCATCTTGGTGAACCATTGAGTTTTATTGGGATTACTTATAGGAATCTGGGTGAGGGATCACTTACAGGAGCAGAAATGACTCACAGAGCTGCATCACCAAAGCCCACCGCAGCATGGGTGACAGACAGGTCACAAAAGCCAGGACCCTGGAGCACACTGCTCAGCCTGCAGGTAGCTCAGCAGGTACAGAGTGTCCTTTCCAGGTGCCTCAGTTGTGCTAAACCCTTCCAGGCAGCCTGGCTGGTTTCTGCTTCTTCAGGGTTGATACTCTTTTCTCAGAGTCTTTGGGGCTTGACTCTGCTTCCCCTGACAGGGAGGGGCCTAGTGAATCCGATCAGTTTTAGGGAGTTCTTGAAGATATTTGTGCTGTTGACCTCCCTACTTAAGGAGGAGGCTATTAGTACAGCAGAGAGGGACAGAAAGGGAGAGAGAGAGAGAAGGCATCTGTGCACACATGTAGAGATGTCCTCCTAGTGGATAGGTGTTGAAGTAATGCTTCCCTCTGACTACGGAATCCACAGACCAGATCGCCTTCTGCCCCTTAACCCTTTCTGCTGCCTCACGTCTGAATGGGTCATTGTCCTAGAGCTGGCTAGATGTGTGTCACCCAGGATCCTGATGGCTGCTCCCTCTTCTGCAGATTGACAACACAGAACGACTGATCCTAAGGATGGTGGACAATTTCAGTAAGTGAGGTAAGTCAGGCACCAGCAAGCTTTCCCCCTTTAAAGGAAGGCAGGGATGGTCTCTCTCCATGAACTTTCCTTGTGTGGCCAACCCTTACCCTTCTCCTTTGGACATAAGTTCTGTGAACTGACCCCCACAGTAAGCTCAGGACCTCACTGAATCACACTCACCACTCACCATTGGAAACAAATCCATGTGTCCAGTGTTCTACTTCAAGCCAAATAAACATATTCAGGGTGTTGGAATGCAGGTTCTAAGACCACAGAACCCTGGGATGGCAGTGATCAGACTAGAACCTAGTGACTTGGTTCTCAAGTTTAATCACACTGGAGTGCTGTGTGGTATCCACCCAAGAGGACCTAAACTGGACATCTCCTCCAGCATGGTAGCAGCTCTACCTCACTGGGTAGACCTTGGCTCATGCACAGGGCTGGAGCTGGACTGGCTGGAGCACAGCCTTTGGATCCAGCACTCAGTTCTGCAGGGATTCCCTAAGCAGTCTTACCTTGGTCTTCTCTATGTCTTGGTAGCACTTCAGGCCCTGGCCCTTGAACCCTGAGTGAAGATATTCTACATCTACTCTTCTGCTTTTTCCTCAGATTTGCAGTTTGGCATTCCCTCCTGCCCTGCTGAGACCTGAGCTTGAGATGATCTGGGAGCCTGGCCTATCTGTGTCCTGAGCCTTCTCCCTTGCTGTGTACAACTGCAGCTTTCTTGCCCCCATTTGCCTTTGATGCTGACCTCACAGATGGTCCTTCTAAAGAACCTTCCTGCCTTTGAACCCCTCTCGTGGGCTCCCAGTGTAGCATACACCTCAGGTGTCTCTGACCTGGAGTGCCTCTGGAGCAGGAATAGATGGGGACTCCATGCCCTGTGGAACTCTGAGACACCAACACTGGCTAGAAGTTGACCTGGTACTGGGCAGAGCACCCTGTGCTCAGTAGCTTAAAGGCACCTTGGGGTATGTACAGGGAATATCTGGTGTGCTTCTCCCACATGTTCAGTTCTTGGCTCCTAGAAGTGATGCTGACCCTAATCCCTACCACAAACTAGTTTTTAAGTAATTAAACTTTACTGCTTTTACTTAGATTCTGTGCTGGGCCAGGCTGTCCTTATCTGGTTTCTAGTGTGGCAGGTGAAAGTTAGCCCCCAAATATTACAGGAATATTTTGTGATTTTTTTTCTAGACATTTCCACACTGGGAGGAGTGGCTACTGGTCCATTTCAACATCAGTGAAGTAAGGGGAAGATCTAAGAGGGAGGCTATGTGGGAGCTGGGGGAAGCTGAGCTAGGAATAGGCTAAAAAGCTGTGGCATCACAAGGAGGTATGGGAAGGGGTCCATGACCTACAGTGTCAATGCAGGAGGCACACTGATCCACTGCAGAGCAGAAGGAGAAAGTGTCCTTGAACATGAAGACACCAGATGATCAAGGGGGCAGCAGAGAGGGGCAGAGGCCAGGTACTGTGGACATGTCCTTCCTTCAGCTGGTCCACAGGAAAGAGGGGCATCCACTCTGACACAATTCACAAGAAGAAACTGTCAGCAGATGGAAGCTACAACTTTAAGAGAGAGTCTATAAAGGCCCTTAGAGGGCTGGGGCTGGAGATCGGTTGGTCACAGGCTCACTTAGTATACACAATGCTCTAAGTTGATTCCTCAGTATTTCGTAACCAGGGTGTCAAACCAGGTGTGTGATCACATGCTGCCACCTCAGCACTTGAGATGTGGAGGCTGGAGAATCGGAAGTTTAAGGTAATCCTTGGATATGTAGTGAGTTCAAATCCAGTCTGGGCTATAAGAAACCACCCGCCAGCCCCTCCCTGTGTGTGTGTGTGTGTGTGTGTGTGTGTGTGTGTGTTTGCACACACATGCATCTATGTTTTGAGACAGTGTGTCTCTGTGTATTCCTGGCTGCTTTGGAACTCTGTGTAGACCAGACTGACCTCAAATTCAGAGATCCACCTGCCTCTGCCTCCTGAGTACTGGGATTAAAGGTATGAGACACCACTGCCCAGCTGAGACCTTGTTTTTAAAGAAAGCGTTTGTAGAAAATATAGAGAAATATGTTTAGGATCTTGGGGAAGAAAATATCACAAACCAAACAAGATAGGCTGGCTGTAAGACCAGCCCTGGGACACAAGTTCACAAATGACTAGGGATTCTCAGAGGACAGAAAATGAGAGTAGCAACTCACATAAGTGGAGACAGGGACACAGGAGGAGGAGGGCAGGTTTAAAACCCAGAGCTGTTCCCCTTGTTCTGGGAAGAAACATTGGGGGGGGGTTGGAGACAATTCTGTACATAGGGAGATGCATGGTGGCTTCAAGAGCAAGCTTGGACCCTCTCTGGGCCTTAACTGGAGCAGGGTTTCTGATGTGGACACAAATGGTATTTGGGTCAGATTCTGCTTTGTCTTGGGATGTCGTGAGTGAGCACATAGGGTGAACAACAGCAACCCTGACATCTGCCCACTGAACTATAAATGTCTCTAGACATGACCACATGACTGGGTTTGGGAGTTGAGATCAGTACAGAGAAAGTACTTGGAGTTCTAAGGGCACCATGCAGGAGTGACCAAGCCCTGAAGACTGACACTGCCCCTTCCTATGAGAAGTTGAGTTGGTCCCTAAGAAACTCTCCTCCCCTAGTAAGCCTAGTTGTCAACTTGACTGCATTGACATTTAGCTTGCTATTGACACATATCTAGGTGTGTCTTGAGTGTGTTTCCAAAGAGAACTGAAGCAGAAGACCCACTGTGAGTGGTACCCTCTCCATTGCCTGCAGGTCTGGTAGAATAACAAATAGAGGAAGGAGAAAGCCAGCTGAGATCCAGCATCCCCCAGTCTTGTTTCTGATCGTCCATGAAGTGAACAGCCTTCCCCCACTGCAGGATCTTACTGCTTGGATGTCCTGCCCAAGTGATGGTGTTACCCAGACCTGGGGGTTGTACTACTAAATACCTGTTCAGAAAAAAACTGGAACACACAGACAGATGCAGGAGTAGTCCATTCAAGCAGGAACTTGGAGTAAATAGGGAAAACACTGTCCATCTTAAAGGATCAGATCTAGGAATATATTAAAGGAGAATGGCTTCTGATAGAAAATAAGATATAACAAAGCCAGATGTGGGAGAGAAGAATCATAGGCCTGTGTTAGTTCACTGCTGCTGTGACCAAGATCCCCAATGAAAATGACCTACAAAAGAGAAAGGACTTGTTTGTCTTCTGTGGGTCATGTTAGAAGCATTTACGCTCATATCATGTTGTGTCAGGGGGTGGGGAGAGAATGCACACCTATTTTCTCTTTCCCCTCTTTTATTCTGACTGGATCTCACAGCCCATGGGATGGCATACCTACCTTCATGCTGTGTGCCCCCTCATACCCTCATTAACACCCCAGAGGTGTGCCTCAGTCTCCCAAGTCAGGTGAATCCAGTTACAGAGGAAACCATCAAATGATGATAGAAGGAACTAAGTCCCATTTTCCCCCAATGCCGAAGCTTGAGAGATGTTTTGAGAACCCAGCAAGTTAAATTTTTATAATAATTCAAGGTATAAACACCCAAGCTTTCCTTACATACAGAGTCAGAAAGAAATCTAGTGGAAAATCACTGAAAACACACTTTGAAGCAGATTTTTCAACAGTGATAAGGGCTCCTAAAAAGCCTTAAATGGGAAGACAGGCTGGGTTGTAGTCCCATAAACTGGGCCTTTCACTTTTATACCTCAGTTTCTCCATATATCCAATTGGATGATTATGATAGTGAAGCCAGCAGGCAAGGATTAGTGTGATAGCCTGAGACAATATTACAAAAACTTTAAGTTAATATAATTAACTTAATACACTAATAATGTTACTTTACTCTGGTATAGGGCCGGCTTCTTCCTTGTCAGGTTCAGCAAGAAAGAAGATACAGAGATGTTTGTACTCATTGCCTGTCAGGGGCTTAACACAGACTAATCTTTATGTCAAAGTGGTCCATGTTGGACTCCATGTTCTCCCATAATTCATTTGTGAATCCCATCCCTGTGAATTCCGGCCTTCTCTCCCAGCCTCTCCTGTGCCTTGCTGCCCACACCTAGAGCAGCCTCAGGCTGAGGCAGTGCCTGCTGGGAGACACTGGATCATGTCCCATAACTCTACTCTGCCCTCCCACTCTTCTCAGCCAGGGTTTCCCACCTTTTCTCACACACACAATTTTCACATTATTTCTATATCAGATCATGTAGGTAACAGTGGTTTTTGTTTTCTTTTATTGTATTTATAAGTTAGTTTGGAAAATAAATCCTTATATTAACTTAAAGTTTTGGTAATATTGTCTCAAGATAATACACTAATCCTTGTCTGCTGACATCATTATTGTAATGAAACTTATTGGATATATGAAGAAACTGAGGTATAAAATTGAAATGCCCAGTTCATGGGACTAAAACACCGCCTGTCTTCCCATTTAAGGCTTATTTGTGAGCCCTTACTAGTGTTTAAAAATCTGCTTCACAGTGTGTTTTCAGTGATTTTCCATTAGATTTCTTTATGACTCTGTATGTAAGGAAAGCTTGGGAGTTTATACCTTGAATTGTTATAAACATTTGACTGACTGGGTTCTCTTATGGATTCAGTAGTATTTGAGAAGGTTATTTTCCTTTTATTAATACACACAGCCTTCACTACATATTAGAGCTTCTTGTACAATTAACAAATTGCTCTTTTTGCTCAAAACATTTCACAAGCCTTGCCATCAGGGGGAGCGGGGAATGAGACTTGGTTCCTTCTCTTTCATCATCTGATGGTTTCCTCGGTGAGTGGATTCACCTCACTTGGAGACTGAGGCATACCTCTGGGGTGTTAATGAGGGGATGGGGGGCTCACAGAATGAATATAGGAATGCCATCCCATGGGCTGTGACGTCCAGTCTGAATAAAAGAGGTAAAAAAGAAAACAGATGTTCGTTCTCTCTCCACTCCCTGACACTGACACTCCCTTGAACTGAAGTGCTTCTCACACGCCCCACAGGAGCCAAACAAGTCCTTTCTCTTTTGTAAGTCATTTCCATTGGGGATCTTGGTCACAGCAGTGAACTAATGCAGGGCTCCAATTCTTCTCTCACACCCCGTCTTTGCCATGTCTTAAATTCTAGCAGACGCCATTGCCATTCTCCTTTAATATATTCTTAGTTGAGTTCCTATAAGATGGGCAGTGTCTTCCCTATTTTCTCCAAGTCCAGGCTTGAATGGACTACTCCTCCACCAGTCTGTGTTCCAGTTTGTTTCCGAAGAGGTATTTAGTAGTACAACCCCAAGTCTGGGTAACACCATCACTTGGGCAGGACATCCAGGCAGTAGGATGCTGCAGTGAGGGAAAGCTCTTCACTTCATGGATGATCAGAAACAAGACGGGGGGATGCTGGATCTCAGCTGGCTTTCTCCTTCCCCCATTTTTTTTTGTTCTATCAGACCTGCAACCCATGGAGAGGGTGCCAGTCACAGTGGGTCTTCTACTTCAGTTCTCTTTGGAAACACTCAAGACACACCTTGACATGCCTCAATAGCAATCTAAATGATTCTGAACCTAGTCAAGTTGACAACTAGCCAAACTAGGGGAGGAGAGTTTCCTAGGGACAAACTCAGCTTCTCATAGGAAGGGGCAGTGTCAGGCTTCAGGGACTGGTCACTCCTGCATGATGCCCTTAGGACTCTAAGCTCCTTCTCTGTATTGACCTTTGTCCAGAAGGAATCTCAGCTACCAAACCCCAGTCATGGGGTCATGTCTGGAGACATTTATAGTTCAGTTGGCAGATGTCAGGGATGCTGCTGTTCACCCTGTGTGCTCACTCATGACATCCCAAGACAAAGCAGGATCTGATCCAAATACCATTTGTGTCCACATCAGAGAGTCTGCTCCAGTTAAGGCCCAGAGAGGGTCCTAACTTGCTCTTGAAGCCACCATACATCTCATTATGTACAGAATTGTCTCCAACCCCCCAACATTTCTGCCCAGAACAAGGGGAAAGAGCTCTGGGTTTTAAACCTGCCCTCCTCCTCCTGTGTCCCTGTCTCCACTTGTGTGAGTTGCTGCTCTCTCATTTTCTGTCCTCTGAGAATCCCTAGTCATTTGTGAACTTGTGTCCCAGTGCTCGTCATACAGCCTGCTGGTCTTGTTTTGTTTGGAACTTTACCTTTCCCAAGATCATAAATATATTTCTCTATATATTCTACAAACACTTTCTTTAAAAACAAGGTTTCAGCTGGGCAGTGGTGGCTCATACCTTTAATCCCAGTACTCAGGTGGTACAGGCAGGTGGATCTCCGAATTTGAGGTCAGCCTGGTACAGAGACAATCTAAAACAGCCAAGGCTACACAGAGACACTGTGTCTCAAAACATAGATGCATGCTACACACACACACACACGGGGGGGGGGGGGTCCTCTGGGAGCCCAGACTTGATTTGAACTCACTACATATCCAAGGATTACCTTAAACTGGCCTCTGACTCTCTGACCTCCACATCTGACTCTCTGACTCTCTGGCCTCCACATCTCAAGTGCTGAGGTTCCAGCACGTGCTCATTACCTGGTTTGACACCCTGATTACACAATACTGCCGGGTCAACTTAGAGCATTGTATATGCTACGTGAGCATGTTACCAACTGAGCTCCAGCCCCAGCCCATAAGGGCCTTTGTAGACTCCCTCTGTACAGTTGTAGCTTCCAACTGCTGACAGTTTCTTCTTTGAACTGTGTCAGAGTGGATGCCCCTCTTTCTTGTGGATCAGCTGAAGAAAGACATGTCCACAGTTAAAGCTCTGCAGTGGATCAGTGTGCCTCCTGCACTGACACTCTAGGTCACGGACCCTCTCCCTCCCTCCATGTGATGCCACAGCTTCTCAGCCTATTCTCAGTTCAGCTTCAACCAGCTCCCACAAACCCTCCCTCTTAGACCTTACCCCTGTTTCCATGATGTTGCAAGGGACCAGTAGCTACTCCTCCCAGTATGGAAATGTCTAGAAAAAACATTACAAAATATTCCTGTAATATTTGGGGGCCAGCTTTCACCTGCCACACTAGAAACCAGATCAGAACAGCCTGGCCCAGCACAGAATCTAAGTAAAATCGGTAAGGTTTAATTATTTAAAAACAAGTTTGGGGATGGGGGTTAGGGTCAGTGTCACTTCTAGGAGCCAAGAACTGAACATGTGGGAGAAGCACACCAGATGTTCCCTGTACATACCCCAAGGTGCCTTCAACTACTGAGCACAGCAACTTCAGCCCTGCACCCGGTCAACTTCTAGCCAGTGTTGGTATCTCAGAGATCCGCAGGGCATGGAGTCCCCATGCATTCCAGCTCCAGAGGCACCTCCAGGTCAGAGACACCTGAGGTGCATGCTACAGAGGGAGCCCAGGAGTGGGGTTCAAAGAGAGGAAGGGTCTTTAGAAGGACCATCTGTGAGGTCAGCATCAGAGGTAAACAGGGGCAAGAAAGCTGCTGTTGTACACAGCAAAGGAGAAGGCTCAGGACACAGACAGGCTAGGCTCCCAGAAGCAGATCATCTCAAGCTCAGGTCTCAGCAGGGCAGGAGGGAATGCCAAACTGCAAATCTGAGGAAAAAGCAGAAGAGTAGGTGTAGAATATCTTCACTCAGGGTTCAAGGGCCAGAGCCTGAAGTGCTACCAAGACATAGAGAAGACCAAGGTAAGACTGCTTAGGGAATCCCTGCAGAACTGAGTGCTGGATCCAAAGACTGTGCTCCAGCCAGTTTTTCTCCAGACCTACCCATGAGCCAAACTCTACCCAGCAAGGTACAGTGGCTACCAAGCTGCGGGAGATGTCCAGTGTAGGTCCTCTTGGGTGGATACCACACAGCACTCCAGTGTGATTAAACTTGAGAACCAAGTCACCAGGTTCTAGTCTGATCACTGCCATTCCAGGCTTCTGTGGTCTCAAGGCCTACATTCCAACACTCTGAATATGTTTATTTGGCTTGAACTGGAACACTGGACACATGGATTTGTTTCCTATGGTGAGTGGTGAGTCTGATTCAGTGAGGTCCTGAGCTTACTGTGGGGGTCAGTTCACAGAACTTATGTCCAAAGGAGAAGGGTAAGGGTTGGCCACACAAGGCAAGTTCAGGGAGAGAGACCATCCCTGCCTTCCTATAAAGGGGGAAAGCTTTCTCTTGCATGAATTAGTGACATTGTGTGTGTGTGAAAATGTTACAATGCAACCTATTTCTAAGTATACTAACCAAGAGAGAGAGAGAGACAGAGAAAGACAAACAGACAGACAGACAGACAGACAGAAATAGGAGGGAAGAAGGGAAGGAGGAAAAAGAGAAGTTCAATGCTGGGCCTGGTGTTGCAACCTGGGATCCCAACCTACTCAGGAAGTTGAGGCAGGAGGATCACAAGTTCCAGGCCTGCCTGAAGCACAAAGTGAGTTCAAGTACCACTCCAGGGGGGCACTTCCTGTGCATGTGTCCCTTAGCAACAGCTTTGCCTGGGGACCTCAGGTTCACTCTTTCACAGCAGCCATCAGATTAGCCCCGCCCCTTTTACACTCAGCTGTCAGCAGCTAAGGAGTTGGAACAGCTTCTGACTCCATGAATCTTGACCCTTTGGGGGTTGAAAACATCTTTTCACAGGGGTAGCCTAGGACCACCTGTATGTTAGATGTTTGTATTGAGATTTAATAATGGCAAAACTGGAGTTATTAATTAGCATTGAGAAAGTTCAGAATTAGTGACTTGGAGAATGTTTCTCCTTACTCAAGGTCTGTTCAAACTTAAGAATGTTGTCTAGCCTCCTTGTCTTTGCTAAATTTGTTAAGCTTAAGCTACCTGGATAAATTGAGTCATATAAATGTTTTATATCAATATTTTGTTTTGGTTTCTTTAATGAATCATATTTGATACTAGAAGATCTTCATTTCAAAATCATTGCTTTTAAGGCTATTTTTTGTATACTGTTAGAGAATATAAATAAATAGTCAATCATAAATAATCAAGTAGTTTAATTATTGTCATTCTAAGCACTGATATAATTAATTAGGATATAATTATAAGATATAAAGATATAAAGATAAGCTTTACCCAGTCCCTTGTGTATGTTTTCAGGGTTGAGCTTAAAACAAATAACCAAAAACAAAGTTTGTCTATTCAGATTTTCCTGACAGCACTCATATGTCAGAGATCTGGAGAATATGGTACTTAAAATGTTGATCCAAAGCTTATTATGTCAGACAGACTCCCAGATCCTAGGAGTGACCCAAGGTCCCAAAGAAGATTATGTACAGGGCTCCACAAAGTCTCTGCCTGCATTATGGCAATGCTGACCTCAGGGCAAGAGCTCCCAATGCAACACATGCTGCCAGGACCTGGCACAGACTGTGGACAAGCAACAGGACACTGGAGAATTGACTACACCCCCTTTGCCTAGATAAAATAAGATCAGTCTTATCAATGTTCCTATTCTACAGGAGAAATTCACTCCTTATATACCTGGTGGCTAAAGATTGATGCTGTTCTGATATTTCTGCCTCCAACACTGGGTAAGGCTAACTGGATGTTGGACAGGTCTCTGTCACTTTTTTATAGAATTAGAAGCTTCTTGGTATGCAATCATATATAATTTATCCTTCTCAGATCTCTGATAGTACTGACAGCTAGGCTAGCTATAACTTTGTCAGCTTGGCAGCATCAGACAACCAGATCCTTCTGCAAGGTATACTGAGCAGCTTGTTAGCTTATTTTAAAGAAAATGTTCTAAGCTACAAAAGTTTAAATAACTCATAAAGGTTTAAATATGGGTCCAAAAATGGTCTGAGGATATGAAAGCTTATAAGCTTTGAGAATCTCAAAAAATGATTTAAGTTATAAATGCAAATTATAAAAATATAAATAAATGATTTAGATTATAAAAAATACATCAGGTTGCTCTCCTGTTCTATGATATAACATTTCAGAGCTTAACATTTAATAGAGTCCTGATAAGCTGGTAGAGCAATGACTATTTACTGTTCAGTCACAAGTGTGGTGGTATTGTGTTCCCCAAAATATTGTGCGCCCTAATAAACTTATCTGGGGTCAGAAAATGGAACAGCCACTAGATACAGAGGCTAGAAAATGGTGGCACACACGCCTTTAATCCTAGCATTTCAGAGGCAGAAATCCCTCTGGATCTCTGTGAGTTCAAGACCACATTGGAAACAACAGGCATGGTGACACACGCCTTTAATCCCAGGGGGTGATGGCAGGAAGCAGAAAGATAGATAAGGCATGAAGACCAGAAACTAGAAGCTTTTAGCTGGTTAAGCTTTGAGGCTTTTGAGCAGCATTTCAGCTGAGACCCATTCAGATGAGGACTCAGAGGCTTCCAGTCTGAGGAAACAGGGTCAGCTGAGGAACTGGTGAGATGAGGTGGCTGGGGCTTGTTCTGCTTCTCTGATCATCTAGCATTCACCCCAATACCTGACTCCAGGTTTGATTTTATTAATAAGACCTTTTAAGATTCATGCTACACATAAGCTCAACATTTTAGATTTACTTTAGTTGTTATCTAAATATTTCTAAATATAAACTAAAAATGCTTCTTATCCAGCCAAAAATCTGTTTAATTTATAGCTGGCTGTCTGGACAGAAGAAAAATGCACATGCTTTTAACCAAAATCTGTAGTTCTTGTTGGGAGTCAAAGTTATGAGTCCTCTTCTGTTTTGCAGATACCCATTACCTGCTTTTTCTATGATACAGATTTCAACTACAGATTGGTAATACTAAAGTATCTAAAACTTCTACATCATTTTGTAGGATAGTTTATGTATGCCTCAGAGGATTAAAAATGTCATAAAATTAGCATCCATCCACTTCACAGAGGTCAGAAAGACTCCAGATAAGTACAGCTTAAATTTTCCCTATTTGTCTAATCCTAAGGATGGTATATTTCGGTCTCCTGGTCTTGGGATTCCTGCCCTTACCAATTACTTATATTATGGGTCTAAAACTTTCAAATAAGTTCATAAATTTAAATTTCTGTTCCTAGTTTAGAATTGCCTCAACAGGTTTCCCCTGGGCTGACAGACCTCTCCAAGCTTAAGTTGCTGACTACACTGCTCTGGACTTGCTAAAAGCTGACATGGACCAACAGAGCCAATGTGATTGATCCATGTCTCTACAGCTGGGTCAAATCACATGCTTTTGATAAGTGCCTCATTGCCTAAATTACCTCCTTACCTTTGACTAGCCTTTTTAGCCTTCCTGAACCCTGACCAACTACATCCTGATTCAGCTTGAAGCAGTTATAGAAGAGAATACATCATCCCTGCTCCCAAAACAGGCTAAAAAGGCCAAGTCAAAGGAAAACTCCCTGGCATAGGGGGGTCAAATTGTCTAACTATAATGCTCATTGATATGCCAAGAAAATGGGCCCTGGGTTGTCAATTGATAGATTCACTAACTAAAATAATTCTACAATAAGATAAGACACTTCTTTATACAAAAACAAAGAGATTATTATAAGGCTTAAAACTTATTTTTTATATATAAATCATTCAAGATCATAATCTGGCTCATATTCAGACATAGAAGAATCAAAGATTTGATTCTGGTTGTAACTCAAGGAGGGAATGAAGGGTCCAGGAATATAGAAATATAAAATTATAAGCTGAAGAGATGAGAACTGGCAGTCATCAGCTCTAAAGGTTAACCGCTAACAATGGCTGTCTGCTTTACAGCAGATCCTCTGTCAACAGCCAGGGGTGAACTTTAACTCCCTTGTCCCTTACAGCCAACAACTGCCTGGACCAAAGTTAAATTCTAATAGTTGTTCCTACTTGACTCCTAGCATGTACCCCATGTCTGAACTACAAAAGGGCCCCAGTACACACCTCCCTTGCCACAGCCTGAGAATTTAAACATTGGCTGTGGGCTCAGTTAGCTGACAATCTTTTGTGTCCTCAATGTTTTATATTTTATTTTACATTTAATTTTATAGAATAAACTTTGCTTCTGGTTGAAGAGATTATGGGGGTCTGTCTCCTATTATTTCGAGACCCCAGAGCCAACAGGGGGACACACAATTCAGGCCCACTCTCCCTGAGACTACTTTAAATCTTTACATTCATGGCTCTACTTCCTCAGCTTGGTGAAAATTTCACCCTATGAACAACAGACATACCGGCTCCCGGGAAGTGTCTCTTCTGCCATGGCTGATTCCAGTTGCCAACTTGATTGGATCTGTAATCAAATAAGAGATGCATCTCTGGGAGGGTGGGGCTGTGGAGGATTTCCCAGAAGGATTAGGTAACTGGGAAGGACTGTCCCCAGAGTGATTGGCACTTTCTGACAATGGCTCACATATAAAATAGTCTGAGGAAAAGGACAGGTATGGTGGCGCACGCCTTTAATCCCAGCACTCGGGAGGCAGAGGATGATGGATCTCTTGTGGGTTTGTAGGCCAGGGTGGTCTCCATGCCAAGTTCAAAGATGGTCTGGTTTCCCCTGCTCACCTTTGCTCCTTGCAGGTGAGGGCATCTACCTTGATGCCGTCCTGCTGCCATCCTCCGCTGCCCTCTGAACCCTGCAGCTTCAGCCTTCCAACATGGAATGAAGACCAGCAGCTCTCCAGGAATCCTCCGGCCTCTAGCACCATCACACTGGGACTGTGGAGACATCCAACCTCATAGACTGAGTGTCACTGGGTTCTCCATCCCTCCAGAGAGCAGCCAGACTTTGTTTGGTCACCCACATTGTGTAAGCAGTCTAATGAGTCCTTTTTGAGAACCCCACTACTATTTCCTCATCAGACCCTCTGCCTGCCCCATCTGCATGCCTCTTCTCCCTCTGTCACCACGGATGGCAAGAGGCTCTTCTCACCCCTCGGTCTCACCAAAGGGACTTCATGTGGAGTTTGCTTGATTTTTCTGTGAAGGAATATACTCATGTGCTTCTGCAATCTAAGTTGATATCAAAGGATTAGAAAATGAACACCCCTTACACCCAAATAAACATAGCACCACGGTTCTCCATTTGTAACTGTGCTAGCAGAAATAAAGGAATTCTGGGGACACAGTGCCCCCTTCCTTTTGGTATCAAAGTATTAAAACAAAATGAGCCCCAAGGAATTGGCATTTCCCCAGCAATCTCTTGCTGGCAGAAGGAGAAGGCCACGAGTCTGGTGCCAACCAGAAGAGAAGCTAGTATCTAGGATGATTTCATGTATTTGCAACAACTCCAGACCACCTTCAGGCCAGACTGATGGGCAGAACCACACCCCACTAGAGCACACCCGTGGTCGCTATGGAATTCTTAATCTCATGTTAATACTCCCAGATAGATTCAGGTTGTCACTGAATCTCTTTGTTCCCATTCTCAATTGTGGACATACAGAATTTCCTTTTTCGACTTTTCATCATTAGGTATTAATTGATCTATTGAGAAGGGTGCTGTAACCTGGCTTGTTAGGAGGCTGCCAGGGCTCAGGCTCTGACCCTAAAAGCTTCTCTAACACATTATTCTGAGTAGCTTCATTGCAGGTAATTTTGTATTTTACTATATAACACCTATACCAAGCTACCATGTAGCTTATGATCCAAATACAGTCAGGCATTGTTTTTTATGAATAAAGTTTTATTGAACACAGCCACACTGAGCATTTATGTATTATTTATGGTCCTCAAAACAATGGCAGAATCAAACAGCTACAACAGAGACTTTATGTCCCATAAAGCCCCAAATATTTATTATATGGCCCTTTATAGAAAAATTTGGCCAATTCTTGCTCTAGGTTTCTAACTTTAATTAGTTTCTCTTCTCTTATTCCTGTCCCCTCAGGGTTCATCCTCCACACAGCAGCTGGAGGTCATTGAGACCCCATTACTTCCTGGCTTCTTGAGGCTCTTAGGATAAATCTTTGTTCTGACCATCAAGGCCCAACTTGCTATTCACCTGCTCCAGGCTCCATGTCCAACAGGCATGGGGCTGACCCTTGGCTGCAGGATGTCACATCCCCCCCTGCTTACATGGGTGCTACCACCCCAGAGAGGCCTTCATGGGGTGCTGCTCACTGCTCTGTTTCCTCCACAGCTCTTTCTTCTTGCATGGAGTAAATGTTTTGTCTTCTCTTCTGGTTCTGAACCAAAGGTAGAACCTAGCAAGTGAACACTGCTAGTCAGAAAGGCAGATTTTAGCCACACACAGGCCACAGACCCCAGGAAAACAAATGCTGCTGGTCTTGTGATTGGCTTCTGTTCAGGAAATTCAGATAATGAGCACAACCTGCTTACAAAAGTACATCTAAGTTAAAGACTGCTGTTGGCTTGGAGATACGAGAATCAGGAAAGCAATTTTTGTTTTAAAAAAAATGATTTAGTCTTTATTTTATGTATCTTTGTGTTTTGCCTGAATTTAAGTCTGTGTGAAGGAGTAAAATTACTTTGAGCTGGATTACAGACTGTTGTGAGCTGCCATGGATGTGCTGGGAATTCAGCTCTAGTCCTGTGGAAGAGTAGTCAGTGCTCTTAACCACTGAGTCATCTCTCTAGCCCACCCTTGGCTCTTAAGACAGAATGAGAGAGGTTGGCTTTATGGTCATGAAAAGGCCAAAGAAATCAGAAACAAGGAGATTGGCAGTTTCAGTGACTTCTGGGAGGGACTTCCTCATCAGACCTGTGTGAGGATTTGGCTCTTTTCTTACCTGACTTCTTGGAAAGCAACTTAGCTTCAGCTGCCCACTTTAGCCTGAGTGACTCCACGCTGGTGTGGTCAGGTGACCTTCCACAGGAGACCATCCTAAAGGAAATCCTCTTGCAAGTTTCTCATTTCTTTTTTAAGGCCTGAAGGGGATATTCTTCTGACTCCATCTGTTCAAGTAACATGTCCTCTAAGCCATTGAACTGAGGGTGGGGAAGGAGAGAGACAAGAGTGATCAGCCCCAGCCCTGAGAATTCCCCTTCCACTCTGGCTCAGCTTTCGTTAGCCTGGGGCAGCCCTGGGACCTGAGTGGAGGTGGGGGGACTAGCCCTCTCCACTGGTCTCAGTCAGTGATTACCACAGGGGTTCCTTGTAACCAGGAGTTTGGCTGAGACCTCAGAAGATGGCCTTTTCTCTCTCTCTAACCTGCTTTAAAACAAACCAAACCAAAACCACATCTGCAGTTAGTTCCCTTTGCGTTAGCTTAGCTTCTGGTGCTGGAATGGAGGGATATAGAACTAGCCCAGGCCAGCCCTAGGGTGAGAGCAGGGCCACTTGAGATTATTCCACCCACTCAGTCCCTGGGGTAAGCTGTGCTTGCCTTGATGTGGTACACTATCTCCCAGAGGATGGAGTCACTGCCTCGGTACATTTTCCCTGGGTAAAGGCAGCTCATATGCCTCCAGCTGTTTGGAAGTCATAGCAGGCCTCAAGTGGATATGTTCCTGGCCCAAGAGCACCTGGAATATTTCATCATTCTGCAGAACAAGAACAGAACACACCTTTACCTCCTGCTTACCACAGTCAGGCTCCCCCAGGCACCACACCCCGAGTCCATCCTCTCACTTGGCACCTGGGGCTGACTCAGTACACTGAGCACAGTTATGGCTCTTGGTTTCAACCTGTGGGAGTTGGTCTTCTCTTTCTATCATGTGGGATCCAGGAATCTAACTGGAGTCTTCATGATGAGTGGCCAACACCTTTACTGGCTGAGCCATCTCCCTAGCCTAAGGACAGCCTTTTTGTTTTGTTGAGATCCTTCAACGGATTGGATCACATTAAGGAAGCCAATCTGCTTTACCCAAAGTCCACTGATGTTATGTGAACTCTAAGTTGACAGGTAAATTTGGCCACCTCAGTAGGTGGTCTACAAGAATAGCAAACCTTGGGGAGTTGGGTAACACTATAAGTTGTCAAGACCCATTTTAAAGCTGTAGTTTTTCTGGATTGAAGTGTCAGCTCAAATATAGGCATTTTGAAAAGATCGAGCCCAGAGGCAGACATGGGTATGCATGCTTCCAGGTTTACCATGGAAGTGAAAACACTGTACAGTGGGGAAGGCCCTGCCTTTAGGTATAGTATGAATGGATATCTGGATGTATTAGTTACTTTTTTGTTCTAATGATAAAACATCATGACTATGGCAACTTCGAAAAGTAAGAGTTTATTTGTGATTTATGGTTGCAGAGGTGTAAGAGTCCATTATGGCAGGCAGACATGGAATAGGAACAAGATGGTGAGAACTCTCAGATGGTGGTGGCACACACCTTTAATCCCAGCACCCAGGAGGTAGAGCCAGGTGGATCTCTGTGAGTTGAAGGCCAGCCTGATCTAAGGAGTGAGATTGAGTACAGGCATCAAAACTACATAGAGAAACCCTGCCTCAGAAAAAAAGATGAGAACTCACCTCTTCAACAGGAAGCATGAAGCAAAGTCAGAGACCTAGAAGTAATGAGGTTTCAATTCTCAGACCCTGTCCCCAGTGACTGCTTCCTCCAGCAAGGCCACCCTTCCTAACCCTCCCCAAACAGTGCCTCCATTTTGGGATTGAGTATTCAAATATCTGAGCCCATGGGGACATTCTCATTCAAACCACTAGAAACTCAACTAGATGTTGTTTTTTACTCTTTTGGGGAAGCAGTGCTGCCACCCAGCTCTAAAATAAATCACACACGGAGGCTCCTTTTCTAAGTATAAATGCTGTTCCCTAGCTAGGCTTGTTTCCAGCCAGTTTTTCTAAACTTAAGCCATCTGTCTTTTCCCTCTGGGCTTTTCCTTTTCTCTATTTCTGTATGTCTTTTCTTTCCTTCTTACTCCATGTTTGGCTATTTAGCTGGGTGGCTGGCCCCTGAAGTCCTCCTCATTCCTCTCTCATTCCTTCTACCTTTCTTCCAGATCTCCTTCTACTTCTTCTCTTTGCCTGCCTGCCCTGCCTATCCTTTCTACTGCCCAGGACATATTAGTACATGTCAGCCATGATGTGGACAAGGACTAGCTAGAGGACAAAAGGCCCACCTTCTGTACATATCTCTTTCTCTCAGGGAGACATTCTGAGCCTCCACCTGGGGCAACAGCAACTCTTGGTACTCAGTGAAAATTGGCAGCAAAGTGTCAGAGCCAAGAATAGGTGAGTCACAGATTTCTACTGCCACCCACCTCACTTGGGCCATGCCATTCATGCCTCAGTTTCTTCATCTGTGAAATGGGGTCTGCAGTCTCTAGTCTAATGATGCAGTGCCTAGTGGCTTAGGGTCACTATTGCTGTGATGAAACACCAGGACCAAAGGTAAAGTTCAGAGAGGGTTAATTTGTCTTACACTTCCATATTATAGTCTGTCACTGAAGACAGTCAGGACAGGAACTCAAACAGGGCCAGAATCTGGAGGCAGAAGCTGGTACAGAGGCTTTGGAGGGGTGTTGTTCACTGGCTAGATCTACTAACTTGCTTAGTACACTTTCTTGTAGAACCCAGGACCACAAGGTCAGGACCTCAATGGGCTGGGTCCTCCTCCATCAATCACTAATTAAGAAAATACCCAACAAGCTTGCCTACAGCCCAGTTGTAGGGAGTCATTTTCTTAATTGAGGCTCCCTCCTTCTGTGTCAAGTTGACATAAAACTAGCCAGAAAATGCCTGACCTGGGGCTAAGGGTGGAAATTGTTTGGTAGATATCTTGGCCTATCACATGCAGAGCTCGGGATTGGATGTTTAGCCCCACATGGACCTGGGCGAGCTGGTGGAATCCCAGCACTAGAGAAGCTGAGGCAGAAGGATTAGGAATTCAGGGTCATCCTCAGCTACAAAGTGGGTTTGAGGACAACTTGGGCTTCAGGAAACACGTCTGAGAGAAAAAGAAAAAGAGGAAGGATGGGAGAGAGGGAGGAGGGAGAGAAATGGCTGACATGACACAGGTGTTCCCCATGTTCTGGGGTGGGAAGAGAAGAATCTGGTTTACGGTTTTCAAAAAGGAAAAGAATATATTGACCAGGTCTTCAGGTCACATGGTCCTGCAATCGTGAGGTTATGACTCCTCTCAGAAAAGCTGAGGGGATGTGCTCAGGGCTTTGCCCTGTGGGTAGTCAGACTCCGAGGTCAATGACCAGGCTAGCCAGAAGCTCCAGCTTCCCTTGTGAGACTTAGTCACAGTTTATGTGATCTTAGTCACAAATATCTGAGGGGCGTGTGTTTGTTTTCCAGAAGAAATTTAGCTCAGGAATGTCTTGCCTGGAACACCCCTAAGGCATCTGTTCTCACCCTGTGGGTTGTGACCCTCTTGCCCATAGTATTTATATTACAATTCACAACTGTGGCAAAATTAGTTATGAAGCAGCAACATAAATAATTGTATGGCTGGGGGTCTCCACAACATGAAGAGCTGTGTTAAAGTGTCACAAGCATCCAGAAGGTTGAGAGCCACTGTATAGATCCAGGGAGATCAGCTAGGTTCCTGATGGACACCTGATGGAGAGGAGGTGAACAGGGCACACAGAGAGAGCCCTGCAGAGGGCTAGCCTGAGGACACAGGGCACCTGGTGAAGCCGGGCAGCTGTTTCCATGGAGTTGAGCTCCTGGCCCAGCTGCAGAGGAACTGGGTGTCTCATGCCTCACTCTCCCCACCCTGCTGCAACCTGTGATGAGTTCTCCACCCTGCCCCTGCAGGACTGCATTTTAAGGAAGCAGCCAGCTCACAGGGCTCTGCACTATGGCTGCCTTTCCGCAGAGGCCTCCCCCACTCACTTTGACATGTGTAAGGCCTGGTTTCTACCTTGATGAGAACAGGAGACTCTGGACTGTTGCAAGCCTGCACTTTAGACCCTTCCATTTAACTCGTTTCAGGGTGAGTTCGGGGGCTCCAGGGAGGCTGTACCCTGACTATTTCCTTATGTGCTAGGGTGTGTGTTGGGGGGATTTTATCATCATGTCAGAAAATAGTTGATACTGGTCTGTGAACAGAACCATGTTCTCATCTTGCACCAGCCTGAGGAGTCCCTGCTTGTAGTCCCCACAGGCACAAGCTTATCCACAGATAGAGGGGGTCCTTGTGGTGAAGCCTAACTTACCAGTAGAGGGCCCAGTCAGAGGGAGCATGCTGAGAGAGCTTACAGATAGCATAGGTGTTAGGCTGGGCTTTGTGGATTGAGTAGGAGTTCAGAAATAAGACACACACTTGGAAGGAGCAGATGGGAATGGAAAGCACTAGCTTCTGATTCTTCTGCATATAAAGACACACCGGCTGCTGTTGTCCCCAAACTTGAATGTCCCAGGAAAGCATTTAACAGATAAGGGTCCCTACACTGAAACTAATTGGGGCCCTGTGGGAAGTCCAAATGGGTTTCATGATCTGCTGATGACAAAGTTGATCTCTCTGAAAACTCACCACTGTGGCTTTAGACCACGATGGAACCTGGGAGGCTAACATGCTCTCTAAAGCTGCAAAAGCATTTCTAGGCATTGAAACAGCTCCCCAAGGACCAGGGATGTCACTTGAGGGCAAAGCCCTTGTGTTGATAAGGCAGAGACTATGGGTCCCCTCCCTGGCACCAGGGTGAGGGGTGTTCCATCATAAACCTTGGACAAATGTCTGAGGTGTCCATTAACATGTCAAAGTGGACGCTGGCCTCTAGGTTCTCCCAGCATCCCTCAGTCCCTACCTATTATAGAGGTTGGCCAGCTTACTCTGCCCTCTACCCTGAACTCTCCAGCCCAGGGCCTGTGCCTCTTCCTGCCCCCTCCACCCTCCACCCTCCCCTCTCCAACCTCCTGTGTCCTCTATATAACTCAGTCATTTCTTCTATGTCTATGGTCCAAGCCACCCCACTTGGTTGTCATCTCCTCTCCCCTCTCCTCTTTCTTTTCCTTCTCCCCTCTCTCCTCTCCTCACATGGCCAGCCTCACAGTCCTGTTCACTCAGAACTCTCCAGATGTCTCTGCCTCTGGCTGTGCTCTTCCTTTTATCTACAATAAGCCTTCTCCTCCACCATACCTGGGAACAGTCAAGTCCTTCCTTTTTTTTCTCTTTTCCATTCATCTGGTGCTGACATGATATGATAATGGACCTCAGTTTGTCCCAGGTTTGAAACCTAACAAAGGGTAGTTTACCTACTGCACCTTTAAAAAAAAATCAAGTAGACAAGTGTTTTCCTTTAAACTCATACCAAGTAAAGGATCGAAAGTTTTTGGACCAAATATTTTTAGTTAAAAAAAAAAAATTTTTTTTGGTGAGGATGTAAATGAAGCAGCTTCCATGGGAAACATTGTGTAGTCAATTAAATTCAAATAGAGTCACATGCCTCCCCGCCATCTCGGGTTAAAGTAGCTATTGGCTCCAAGTGTGCATGGAGGGGCAGGTGTGACAATCAGAAGAGCTGCTGACAGCTGAGTGTAAAAGGGGCGGGGCTAATCTGATGGCTGCTGTGAAAGAGTGAACCTGAGGTCCAGCATTGATCTTCTCTTTTTCCTCCTTCCCTTCTTCCTTTATTTTCTTTCTTTCTTCCTTTCTTCCTTTTTTTCTTTCTTTCTTTCTTTCTTTCTTTTTCTTTCTTTCTTTCTTTCTTTCTTTCTTTCTTTTTCTCTCTTTCTCTGTCTCTCTCGTTTAGTATACTAAGAAACAGGTTACATTGTAACATTATCACACACACCACACACACACACACACACACACACACACACACTCAGCAGAAGCAGGCACATCTCTCTAAGTTCAAGGCCACATTGGCCCATATAGCCAGTTCCAGGCTAGCCAGGTCTACACAGAGATCCTGTCTCAAACAAGCTCACAGATCAATAAGCAAATAAATAAACCTTGAAAACAGAGCCCTGTGAGCCTGAGTTCGGATCCCAGAAGCCACATGAAAAGCCTCCTGTGGCTTTGTTGCCTGCGACTTCAGTGCTGTGGGGGCGTCGACACAATCCCTGCTTCAAAGGGTTAAGGGAGAAAGTGACTGAGCAGACACCTGAGTTCTCCTTTGGCCCTTTCAGGCTGCCACATATGTGCATCACTCACACTCACATGCTCTCACACTCCCATCACACATACTTCATTCACACAGTCTCACTCTTTCACACATACATTACAGGCTCTCACACTCACATCACACATACTACACTCACACATCCCCACTGTTACACAGACCCTCACATGATTTCACACTCTCCTATCACAAATCCTCACTCTCACTCTGTCACATTCCTTGTACTCACATATTCTCACAACTTACTCTCATACTCAATTCTCACTCTCACAACTCACTCCACACAACACACACACTCTCACAATATGCAGACTTTCTCTCTCAACCTCACACTCTCTCACATTCTCTCACACAACCTCACACACATTCACAATCTCCCATCCTTCTTTCATGCTTTTTCATATTCTCTCACACACTCAACTCTCACTCTCTCATGTAGCAAGAATCTTCAAAGTTCTTATTGATTAGATCAAACCTGAGGCCAGATATTGGGGTGAACTGGAAGATCAGAGAGACAGAACAAGCCACAGCCACCTCGCCTCAGCAGTTCCTCAGCTGATCTTGTTTTCTCAGACTGGAAGCCTCTGAATCTTCATCCAGAATGAATCTCAGCTGAACTGCTGCTCAAAAGCCTGAAAGCTTAACCAGGCCAAATGCTTCTAGTTTCTGGTCCTCACGCCTTATATACCTTTCCACTTTCTGCCATCACTCCCTGGGATTAAAGGCGTGAGTCACCATGCTCGACTGTATTCTTGAACAGATGGATTTCTGCCTCTGGAATACTAGGATTAAAGGCGTGTGCTACCACTGCCTATCCTAAGTATCTGGTAGCTGTTCTGTTCTCTGACCCCAGATAAGTTTAGTAGAGTACACAATATTTTGTGGAACACAATACCACCACATTCTCACATGCTCTGTCACACTTACACGCTCTCACACTCAGTCACTCTTACCCTCTCACTCTCTTACTCTCTCACATGCACACAACCTCACACATACACTCACACACACTCTCTCCCATACTCCCTCCCTCAGTCTCTCCCACATACTCTCTCCCACGTTTTCTCTCTCCCACGTTTTCTCTCTCCCACGTTTTCTCTCTCCCACGTTTTCTCTCTCCCACGTCTTCTCTCTCCCACGTCTTCTCTCTCCCACGTCTTCTCTCTCCCACGTCTTCTCTCTCCCACGTCTTCTCTCTCCCACGTCTTCTCTCTCCCACGTCTTCTCTCTCCCACGTCTTCTCTCTCCCACGTCTTCTCTCTCCCACGTCTTCTCTCTCCCACGTCTTCTCTCTCCCACGTCTTCTCTCTCCCACGTCTTCTCTCTCCCACGTCTTCTCTCTCCCACGTCTTCTCTCTCCCACGTCTTCTCTCTCCCACGTCTTCTCTCTCCCACGTCTTCTCTCTCCCACGTCTTCTCTCTCCCACGTCTTCTCTCTCCCACGTCTTCTCTCTCCCACGTCTTCTCTCTCCCACGTCTTCTCTCTCCCACGTCTTCTCTCTCCCACGTCTTCTCTCTCTCTCTCACGTCTTCTCTCTCTCTCTCACGTCTTCTCTCTCTCTCACGTCTTCTCTCTCTCTCTCACGTCTTCTCTCTCTCTCTCACGTCTTCTCTCTCTCTCTCACGTCTTCTCTCTCTCTCTCTCTCACGTCTTCTCTCTCTCTCTCACGTCTTCTCTCTCTCTCTCACGTTTTCTCTCTCTCTCTCACGTTTTCTCTCTCTCACACACGGTCTCTGTCTCTCACACACGGTCTCTGTCTCTCACACAAACACACGGTCTCTGTCTCTCACACAAACACACGGTCTCTCTCTCGCTCACACACACACACACACACACACACACACGGTCTCTCTCTCGCTCACACACACACACACAGTCTCTCTCTCGCTCACACACACACACACAGTCTCTCTCTCGCTCACACACACACACACAGTCTCTCTCTCGCTCACACACACACACACAGTCTTCCTCTCGCTCTCACACACAATCTCCCACACAGTCTCCCGAACACACTCACACACGCACTCACACACACACTCACACACTCACACATGCACTCTCACACACTCTCACACACTCTCACACACTCTCTCACACTCTCTCACACTCTTACACACTCTCACCACTCTCTCACACTCTTACACACTCTCACACACTCTTACACATACTCTCTCACACACTCTCACACACATTCTCTCACATTCTCTCACATTCTTACACACTCTCTCACATTCTTACACACTCTCTCACTCTTACACACACTCTTACTCACACTCTTACACACTCTTACTCACACTCTCACACTCTCGCTCACACTCTCGCTCACACTCTCTCACACTCAGACACACTCACACTCTCTGTCACCCTCTCTCTGTCACCCTTTCTCTGTCATCCTCTCACACATGCTCTCACAACCACTCTTTCTCACATTCTCTCTCACATACACTCTCTCACACACACTCTCTCTCACGCGCTCTCTCACACACTCTCTCACGCGCTCTCTCTCACACGCTCTCTCTCACGCGCTCTCCTCCCGCGCGCTCTCCTCCCGCGCGCTCTCCTCCCACGCGCTCTCCTCCCGCGCGCTCTCCTCCCGCGCGCTCTCCTCTCACACTCTCTCATGCACACTGCCTCTCATACTCACACCCACTCTCTCTCACACTCTCAAACACTTATTTCCTCTCACACTCCTTCTCTCATACACTCTCACAAACATTGTCTCACATATATTCTCTCACATTCACACACTCACATTCACACACTATCATACTCATTCACACACGCACACACACACACACACACATTCACTCAAACATCCACACAATCACTCTTGTCAGTATGTGTGAGTGTGTGAGAGTGAGTGTATGTGCGAGTTCCCACATAAAGTGGCAGGTTGGGACAGGACCTTCTCAGTGTGATCTCAGCCAGGATCAGCAGCTTTTTCAATCAGAGGCCTCAGAGGGAAACTTTGATTTTGCAGGCACTGAGGACTTGGAAACATTCCCTGTGCCACCTTAGTGCAAAGCATCTAGAGACAATGGTAGTTTTAAATAAAACTTTGTTTACTACAAAAGCAGGTGAATAGTCAATGTGGGCCCTTGTCTCTTCTTGGCTATCCCCCTTCCCTACCAACCTAAAGACTGAATACACACAGAGGGGCAACTCTCACAAAAAAGTTAGGGCAACAATCAGGAAGTGATCTGCCACAGTGTCACAGGTAAGTGCATGTGTCTTCAGCTTATTAGAATGCAGGGATTTCTCAGGAAGACAGGAGGACATTGGTAGGGAGTCTGTGACATGTTTTCTGCTTTGTGGTCATGCCTGGCACTTGGTTATGGTTTATAGTGACTTTTTACTCACTTTTTTGTTTTTTGTTTTTTCAAGACAGGGTTTCTCTAGGTAACAGTCTTGGCTAACCTGGAACTCACTCTGTAGACCAGGCTGGTATCGAACTCAGAGATCTGCCTACCTCTGCCGCTTGATTGCTGGAATTAAAAGCTTGAGTGACCACGCCTGCTACAGTGACCTTTTTACTTTATAGCTTTCTATATTGGCTCAGGTTTATGTTTTGAGTTTATTAAAGACACATGAAGCTCTCTATCAACACTACATTGCATTTCTTTTGGTAAAGCCACTGCCCCGGGCCCTGCTGCTTGTGTGTGTGGGCAGTGTGTGTTGAATGTTCAGGTGAGCTACTCTAACTCTCTCCACCTTATCCCCCTGAGACAGCATCTTTCACCAAATCTGGAGCTAGGAAACCCCGGTGATCTTCCCCCCTCAGATTTCCACAGCACTGGCACATGTATAACTGTGACTTTTTACGTGGGTGTTGAAGAGTCACACCTAGGTCCTCATGTCTGTGCAGCAAGTACACTTACCTATGGAGCCATCTCCCGAGTGTCTGTCTTATTTTTCAAAGGAGAAATTTGAAAACTCTGGAAATGGCTGAGACAGAGCTCCAGGGGCAACCCAGTACCAGGAAAGGTGCTGTGTGGCTGGAGACCCTGGCTGCAGTGTGGGAGATGCACTGGGGATGAGCAGGGATGCTGGAGGGAGTACTGGGTCAGATGGGGCAGCAGAGCAGCAGACATCAGGGTCCTGGGGAAGACCTAGGTGTTGGGGACAAGACTGTGGTTAAGGCTGTTGGAACATTATCCTCTGATTCTGACCTTTGCATAAAAAAAAAGCCAGGCCAGCACCAGCCATGGCTGCTGGAACCTGTCCCTAATGCACCTCTCCCCTCTACTCCTTCAGCTTGTAACCTCTATGACTGTCCACTTGTGGCAGTTTGGAAGTTCCCTCCAGGATTCACTGACCCCCTTCTCCTATACTATGACCTGTCTTCCCACAATATGGCAGAAACATTCTGTGATATTATACAAGGGGACAGACTCAAAGTTCTGGAAACTACGAGAACATATCCACGTAAGTGTTTGGTACCTCAAAGTAAAAGCTGCATTGAATGGGGTGTCAAATGGCAAATGCTTTTCACCCTGTCTCTCCCCTAGAGTGGTTCTCTCTCTCCCTCTCCCTCTCTGTCTCTCTCTGTCTCTCTCTCTCTCTCTGTCTCTGTCTCTCTCTCTCTCTCTCCCTCTCCCTCTCTCCCTATCTCCCTCTCCTCTCTCTTGTTTTTATTTATTCTTGTGTCTATCACATAATGCATCTCCATCCCATTCATTTACCCAACCCTTTGTATCCAGCCCCTGCCCTTGTAACATCCCCCAAAATAAAATTTAAGAAAAACAGAAAAAAAAATTTAATCTCGTCATGGAAACTGTAGTGTGACACAGTGAGTCACCATGTAGACACTTTTATCCCTGTATCTTTACTTGCAAGTGTTCATTGCAGAGAGTCACTGGTCTGGTCCAAGGCCTCTGGTTTCTACTACACTATGGATGCTGTGCCTCACTAGGACTTCTCTTGATTATTCTGCTGTTGCCTTGTGTTGTGGAAATCCTGCATGTTTGGGTCTGCAGGACTGGCCCCTTGATATGCTCCAGCAGATCACAGATAATATTGATGTTGAGTTGGGCCTGGTCCTGGGCCTGGGTAGTTGCAGGGTTGGTCAGCCCATCCTTCTCCTTGTCCTCACCACCATGCTGAGCTGTCCTGCATCACTCTGGCTAGTTCACCGCTTACAGCAATGAGCAAGGAGAAGGGACAGGTCTCCTGCTTTCAGGTCCTCAGAGTCAGCTCTCCCACACCTACACCTTCAGGGTCAGCCAGACTGTGTTGCCCAGGTGTGGCACAGGGGACATTCTCGCAAGTGCTGCAGCTGATGAGGTGCATGGCCAGCTCTCTTCAGGGAGGGAGGGTCTTATCTCTCCTTCATTCAAATCCACAACTGCTCTAACAAAGCTCATTTCTAGTGGAGGATTTGGGAGGGCTGTTGTGTGACAAAACTTTTCCTGGGGACATAAAACACACTAGTCTACTCACCCCAGATAAAGAACCCACAACACACCAAAGTACAGATACCACCAAAGTCCATCTTGGTGAATCAATGGATTTTTATTGGGGTTACTTATAGGAATCTGGGTGAGGGATTACTTACAGGAGCAGAAATGACTTACAGAGCTGCATCACCAAAGCCCACCCCAGCATGGGTGACAGACAGGTCACAAAAGCCAGGACCCTGGAGCACACTGCTCAGCCTGCAGGTAGCTCAGCAGGTACAGAGTGTCCTTTCCAGGTGCCTCAGTTGGGCTGAACCCTTCCAGGAAGCCTGGCTGGTTTCTGCTTCTTCAGGGTTGATTTTCTTGTCTCAGAGTCTTTGGGGCTTGGCTCTTCTTTTTCTGGCATGAAGAAGCCTAGTGAATCTGGTCAGTTTTAGGGAGTTCTTGAAGATATTTGTGCTGTTGACCTCCATACCTAAAGAGGAGGCTATTAGTACATCAGAGGGGGACAGAAAGGGAGAGAGAGAATACACCTGTGCATGCATGTGGATATCTCTGTCCAGTGAGGCAGGTATGGAAGTAATGCTTCCCTCTGACTACAGAATCCACAGACCAGATCCCCTTCTGCCCCTTATCCCTTTCTGCTGCCTCAAGTCTGAATGGGACATTGTCCTAGAGCTGGCTAGATGTGTGTCACCCAGGGTCCTGATGGTTGCTCCCTCTCCTGCAGACTGGCACCATGGAGAAACTGGCTCTAACACTGGATGCCACTCTCGATCGGTAAGTCAGGCACCAGCAGGTTTTCCCTCTTTATAGGAAGGCAGTGCTGGTCTGTCCCTGAGCTTTCTTATGTGGCCAACCTTTACCCTTCTCCTTTGGACATAAGTTCTGTGAGCTGACCCCAACAGTAAGCTCAGGACCTCACTGAATCAGAGTCACCACTCAGAATTGGAAACAAATCCATGTGTCCAGTGTTCCAGTTCAAGCCAAATAAACATTCAGGGTATTGGAATGCAGGTCCTAAGACCACAGACTCTGTGATGGAAGTGATCAGTCTAGAATCTAATGACCTTGGCTCTCAAGTTTGATCACACTGGAGTGCTGTGTGGCATCTACACAAGAGGACACATTGGACATCTCCCCCAGCTTAGTAGCAGCTCTACCTGTCTAAGAAGATGTTGGCCCATGGGCAGGAATTTGTCTGGACTGGCTGGAGAACAGCCTTTGGATTCAGCACTCAGTTCTGCAGGGATTCCCAAAGTAGTCTCGCCATGGTCTTCTCTAGGTCTTTCTAGCCATTCAGACTCTGCCCTGTGGGCCCTCACTGAAAGTTTTCTGCATCTAATCCTCTGCTTGTTCCTCAGATTTCCAGTTTGTCAATCCATGCTGCCCGGCATAGCCCTGAACTTGAGATGATCTGCTTCTGGAGCCTGGCCTGTCTGTGTCCTGAGTCTTCTCCCCTCCTGGGTACATTTTGGGCTTTCTTGCCCCCATTTGCCTCTGATGCTGACCTCACAGATGGTCCTTTTAAGAACTTTCCTGCCTTCGAACCCCTCTCCTGGGCTCCCAGTGTAGCATGCACCTCAGTTGTCTCTGACCTGGAGGTGCCTCTGGAGCAGCACTGGATGGGGACTCCATGCCCTGTGGATCTCTGAGACACCAACACTGGCTTGAAGTTGACCTGGTACTGGGCAGAGCACCCTGTGCTCAGTAGCTTGAAGGCACCTTGGGATATGTACAGGGAACATCTGGTGTGCTTCTCCCACATGTTCAGTTCTTGGCTCCTAGAAGTGATGCTGACCCTAACCCCTACCCCAAAACTTGTTTTTAACTAATTAAACTTTACTGCTTTTACTTAGATTCTGCTTGGGGCCTGTCTGTCTTTATCCGGGTTGTAGTACAGAAGGTAAATGCTGATTCCAAACATTACAGGAACATTTTGTGATTTCTTCTAGACATTTCCACACTGGGAGGATTGGTTACTGGTCCATTTTGGCAGCAGGGTACCTGGATGAATGTCTAAAAGGGAGACTGTGTGGGAGCTTGGTGAAGCTGAGCTGAGAATAGGCTGTGGCATCACATGGAGGGAGGGGGTGTGGTCCATGACCTACAGTGTCAATGCAGGAGACACACAGATCCACTGCAGAGGCTAAGGAGAAAGTGTCCTTGTTCATAAGACACCAGATGATCAAGGGAACAACAGAAAGGGGGCAGAGGCCAGGTACTGTGGACATGTCCTTCCTTCAGCCGGTCCACAGGAACAGGAACATCTCCTCTGACACATTTCACAAGAAGAAACTGTCAACAAATGGAGCTACAACTTTACAGAGTGAGTCTCTAAAGGCCCTTAGAGGGCTGGGGCTGGAGCTTGCTTGGTAACAAACTCACTTAGAATACACAATGCTCTATGTTGATCCCTCAGTATTTCATAATCAGGGTGTCAAACCAGCTCTGTGAGCACATGCTGGAACCTCAGCACTTGAAATCTATAGACTGGAGAATCAGAACTTTAAGTTGATCTTTGGATACATAGTGAGTTGAAAGCCATTTGGGCTGTGTGTGTGTGTGTGTGTGTGTGTGTGTGTGTGTGTGTGTGTTTGTGTGTGTGTTTTGAGACAGGGTGTCTCTGTGAAGCTCTGGCTGTTTTAGAATTCACTGTATAGACCAGGCTGACCTCAATTTCATAGATCCACCTGCCTCTGCCTCCTGAATACAGGGATTAAGGGTTTGCGCCAACACTGCCCAGCTGAGACCATCTTTTTAAAGAATGTGTTTGTAGGAAATAGAGTGAAATATGTTTATGATCTAGGGGAAGGAAAAGTCCCAAACAAGACAACAGCAGGAGGCTGTCAGACCAGCCCTGGGACACAAGTTCACAAATGACTAGGGATTCTCTGAGGACAGAAAAAGAGAGAGCAGCAACTCACACAAGTGGAGACAGGGACACAGGAGGAGGAGGGCAGGTTTAAAACCCAGAGCTGTTTCCCCTTGTTCTGGGCAGAAACATGGGATGGCTGAAGACAATTCTGTACATGGGGAGATGCATGGTGGCTTCAAGCACAAGCTAGGACCCTCTCTGCGCAGGCTTTCTGAAGTAGACATCAAGGGCATTTGGGTCAGATCCTGCATTATCTTGGGATGTCCTGAGTGAACACACAGGGTAAACAGCAGCATCCCTAACATCTCTTCACTGAACTACAGATGTCTCCAGACACAATCCCATGTCTGGGATTTGGGAGTTGAGATTACTTCTGGACAAGAGGTCAGTACAGAGAAGGTGTTTGGAGTCCTAAGTGACCAAGCCCTGAAGCCTGACACTGCCCCTTCCTATGAGAAACTGAGTTGGTCCCTAGGAAACTCTCCTCCCCTAGTAAGCCTAGTTGTCAACTAGACTGCATTCAGAGTCACTTAGATTGCTATTGAGGCATGTAAAGGAGTGTCTTGAGTGTGTTTACAGAAAGAATGGAATAGGGAAGAGCCACACTGTGAGTGGCACCCTCTCCATAGGCTGCAGGTCTGGTAGAATAACAAATAGAGGAAGAAGAAAACCAGCTGAGATCCAGCATCCCCTAGTTTTCTTCTTGGTCATCCATGAAGTCAACAGCTTTCCCTCACTGCAGGATCCTACTGCCTGGATGTCCTGCCCAAGTGATGGTGTTACGCAGACCTGAGGTTGTACTACTAAATACCTCTTTAGAAACAAACTGGAACACAGAGACTGGTGGAGGAGTAGTCCATTCAAGCCTGGACTTGACAGATCTAAGAATATATTAAAGAAGAATGGCTTCTGCTAGAATATAAGTCATAGCAATGCCAGATGTGGGAGAGAAGATTTGGAGACCTGTATTAGTTCACTACTGTGACTAAGATTCCCAATGGAAATGGCTTACAAAAGAGAAAGGGCTTGTTTTGGCTCCTGTGGGTCATGTGAGAAGCACTTCAGTTCATATCATGATGTGTCAGGGGTGGGGAGAGAATCCATGCCTGTTTTCTCTTTCCCTCTTTTATTCAGACTGGACGTCACAGCCCATGGGATGGCATTCCTACATTCATGCTGTGTGTCCCCTCATACCCTCATTAACACCCCAGAGGTGTGCCTCAGTCTCCCAAATCAGGTGAATCCAGTCACAGAGGAAACCATGAGATGATGAAAGAGAAGGAACCAAGTCCCATTCTGCCCCCCCATGGCGAGGCTTGTGAGATGTATTTAGCAAAAAGAGCAATTTGCTAATTGTACAAGAAGCTCCAATATGTAATGAAGGCTGTGTGTTTTATTATGAGGAAAACAACCTTCTCAAATACTACTGAAACCATAAGAGAACCCAGCAAGTTAAATTTTTATAATAATTCAAGTTATAAACACCCAAGCTTTCTTCATACACAGAGTCAGAAAGAAAGCTAATGAAAAATCACTGAAAACACACTGTGAAGCAGATTTTCAAACACTAGTAAGGGTTCACAAACAAGCCTTAAATGGGAAGCTGGGCTGTGTTGTAGTCCCATGAAGTGGACATTTCAATTTTATACCTCAGTTTCTTCATCTATCCAACTGGTTTGATTACAATAATGATGTCAGCAGACAAGGATTAGTTTAATAGCTTGAGACAATATTTCAAAAACTTTAGATTACAATAAAATAAAACAAAAACCACTGTTACCTACATGATCTGATATAGAAATAATGTGAAAATTGTGTGTGTGAGAAAAGGTGGGAAATCCTGGCTGAGAAGAGTCGGAGGGCAGAGTAGAGTTATGGGACATGATCCAGTGTCTCCCAGCAAGCACTGCCTCAGCCTGAGGCTGCTATAGATCTGGGCAGCAAGGCACAGGAAAGGCTTGGGAGAGAAGGCTGGAGCACACATGGGAATGGGAATCACAAATGAGTTATGGGAGAACATGGAGTCCAACATGCACCACTTTGACATAAAGATTAGTCTGTGCTAAGCTCCTGACAGGCAATGAGTACAAGCATCTCTGTATCTTCTTTTTTGCTGAACCTGACAAGGAAGAAGCCGGCCCTATACCAGGGTAAAGTAACAGTATTAACGCCAGGAATGGGGATCCAGGCTCACTGCTGACTTATCACTGAATCAACAATCGGAAAAGAAACAGGAAAGATAAGGTTATCCTGTCTCATGGTTTGAAGGAAGGCATGGTGGCGCATTCCTGCATGATGGCAAGAATGAAATTATCTCTTCACATCTTGGTCAATTAGGAAAGAGATCAGAGCTGAAGCAGGCTGGGCTCTGACACCCAAAGTCATTCCCTCCACTAGCAAACCCCTTGTGTATTAACCTTTATCTCCTCATGTTTGCTCAGTCTTGAAAAACTTCACTACTGGCTGAGTGTGCTCAAATACATGAGCCTGTGAAGGACCTTTCACCCTTAAGGCGGACCACAGGCTGAGAGAAATCTCTACAAGTCTCCATCTTATGTTCTCCTCTGCAATCAGCTATCCCTGCCCAGACACCTGGCTGGTCACATTTCCACCATTTCCAGTTTCCAGTTCAACTTTAACTATTCACTTCTGTTTACCTGGCTCTCCATTTCCTTATGAGGCCTCATGCCTCACTTAAGACTTATATTACATAATGTGTGTGCTTTTCTCTTATTAATGTATTTTGTGTCAATTGAGTTCTCCTGGAGGGCCCAAAGCCTTAAAAGGGTAGAGGCAATATTTTTTTCCCTCATACATTGAGGTGTCATTTCAAGGTGTTGATAAAGAATACATTAAACAATGTATTATTTGTAACAATTTTTAGTTTTAATCCCAACAATCCAAAGACAGGCATAGTTAGTTCTCTCTGAAGTCAGAGGCCAATGTCTGTTCTGCATAGTGATTTGCAGGCCAGCCAGGGCTAAGTACACATTGAGATCCTACTTTAACAAAAAAAGAAAAGGTAACAATTGGCTACCAGAAATTTTAAAACAATATCGCTGTATAAACATATTACTACACTTTTTCATATGAAAATGAATCACAGATGGACTAATGATTTAAAGAAAAGAAATTACAAAGTACTTCTGAAAAACATGAACCCCAAATTAGAGAAACTCTTTCCAAAAACCTTAAGCAAGGACCACACAAAGCAAGCATGTAGAACTTGTGATTGAGTATATTAAAAAATGAAAATTTTCTACATAGCAGGAAAAAAATAAAACAAATATCAAAAAAATTTAAAAGCCCTAGAAACAAGTTACCCACAGTAAAAAGACAAACACTAAATGTGGAAGGACCTTCCTTGAATTTCTTCTCTGAATACAGTGTGCGGAGTCCTTGCCAGGTTCCTACCTCACTATCCCTTCCAACTTTGAACACCCCAAAACCATCTGCAAACACAGTATTCATGCCCCTTCTTCTGAATTACTTAGCAGGTAATGTGCCTAAATTGGCAGAACCCAATTTGCCTTATTTTCTAATCTAGACAGAAAGATAATAAGCAGACAAAAAGACAATCATGTTCTCATTTTGAATTCCTGACTCTGAGCCACAGAAGGCCGCAGTCCCTGCAGTTCTATGTGGTTTTGCTAGTATGTTTAATTTTTATACGGTCTCAGATGGGTCCTTCAATCCTTCTCTTAGATACTCCATGCCCATCCCTCAAACTCTTTGCTAAAACCCAGTAGACTCAACTGGGAGTCTACGTTCCCACCACTGGAGACCTGAGCTTGTCTGGATGTATCCACCACCTTCTTTAAGTGATGTCTGAGAAACACCCACCTCAGAAACTCATAGCAACAAGAGATGTGGTATCCATGGGCAGCAGCCTCCATCACTCTGGTCAGGGCACTGGTCCATGCCTCATCTTGCTTCAGGAAGTCTGCTGGTTCTCTGGAAGTCATGACTTCCATGGTCTGAATTATTTTCCCAGGACTGTCCTACTAAGTGCCACAGATTTGTGACAGCAGAGTGTGGACTGGAAATGAAAGCATCAAAATCTGTAGAAAAGCAGCCTGTTTGCAGAGGAGTTGTGGAAGCCCCTCTCCGTCTGGGCTTCCCCTGAGGAACAAAGTGTATCTGAGAAACACCTGAGATACACAAACCTGTTAGAATTGGGTGCTATGTAAATGTCTATAAAGGGCCATATTGGAGGCTTTAATGTATGGATGGGGTGAAGGGTCCAGGAATATAGAAATATAAAATTATAAGCTTAAGAGATAAAAACTGACAGTCATCAGCTCTAAAGGTTAACTGCTAACAATGGCTGTCTGCTTTACAGCCAGCTTCTCTGTCAACAGCCAGGGATTAACTTTTAATCCCCTTGTCCCTTATAGCCAACAACTGCCTGGACCAAAGTTAAGTTCTATTAGTTGTTTCTACATGACTCCTAGCATGCACCCCATGCCCGATACTATAAAAGGGTCCCAGTGCACACCTCCATTGCCACAGCCTGAGAATTCCAACATTGCTGTGGTCTCAGCTAGCTGATATGCTTCTGTGCCCTGTGGTGTTTTATAATTAATTTTTTATTTTTTTATTTTTCTGGAATAAAGTTTGCTTTTGGTTTAATAGACTTTGGTGGTCTGTCCCTCATAATTGCGAGACCCCGGATCCAACCCTGGTGCCTAAAACCGGGATCTCTTGCAATACTGGTTTTGGGGTGTGCACCCCAAGTCTCTCGCAAACTTATTCTACTGGTTTTGGCCAATCAGTAATTTTCTGGTTCTGGTATCTGGTCTCCAGACAGACTGGAGCTCAATAAGAGTAGGTGAATGCACCCATGACCTCTGAGCTAGAGTGAGCAGAGGATACTTGAAACCCTTCTCTGGTCATTGGGTTGCTTATCTGCAGCCCTTTCAGATGGGTTTGGGACTGGTAGGTTCCTGCATACAGCTTTCTTCTCTTTGTGAAGCAGCCTGCAGCCAGGGAGAAAACTGATCCCCCACCCCATTTTTGCAGATACCACAGTCTAGGGAATACCAAGGAGGAGCCCAGAAGGGGAGGGAAAACGAGCCTATGAGGCCAGGCACCTTGGGAGGCCACTGCCAGCCGCTTCTCCTGGGTGGTACTTTTTTTAGACTCCCAACAGAAATGGCACATGCTCATTAGCAGCACAGGAAACACCAGGGTCAACCAGTGAGGAAGCAGCCCTATCAGGAAAGTATGAATGGGCTATGCACTGTCCAACCACCCCCCCTTTTAAATGTTTAAATGCATGAAGGTGGCCACTAAATATTTATTTCTAAATGTATTAGTCAACTATGTTTAGCAATACTGGCTGCAGCCCTCATTTACTGCCCAAACTTATAAAAACCTCTGCATGCTCTGATCATTGGGTCTGATATAATAAAGGTAAATAATAGTAATAGTAATATTTTAAAATTATACTATAAGCTTATATGTCAAGACTTATAAATTGCTTATGAGATATGGTTTAAATCTATGTAATTTATAACAAAATTTGGCTTTAATCTTATGACGAAGGGCTTATAATTAAAGTTCCATTCATGGGTACACCTATGTGGTTCAACTCCTGTTTAAGATAGATATGCACATATATGGCTTCAACTTCTCTCTCTCTCTCTCTCTCTCTCTCTCTCTCTCTCTCTCTCTCTCTCTCTGTATATACACACACACACACACACACACACGAGCTGGATATAATTGTGCATATATGCTTATAATTTAGATCCAATTATTTAAAAAAAACTACTGATAGTTTCAGATGCTTTATGTTGGTTCAATGTTAATACAAATTTCAGAATTATTCTAGTTAGGGTATATGCATATGTTTTTTATCTTATTTAAAATATTATAACCATACAACATATTCTAGACTACTGAGGGAAACCACAAGAAAGATTTTTGGTAAAAATTTCTGTGTTGTCTAGAAAGCAAGGCAAAAAGACAGAGAGGATGTAAACTGTGTGCAATGATTAGGAGGTAAAGCTGAGTACTCAAGGGGTTTGCTAGAAGGGGGAATGCATTTGGGTATCAGAGCCCAGCCTGCTTCAGCTCTGATCTCTTTCTCAGTCCACCAAGATGTGAAGAGATAATTTAATTCTTGCCGTCATGCGGGAATGCGCCATCATAACTTCACACCATGATTCCTTCAAACCATGAGCCAGGATAACCTTGTCTTTCCTGTTTCTCCTCCAATAGTTGGTTCAGTGATAACAGTGAGCCCAGATCCCCATCCCTGGCATTAATAATGTTACTTTACTCTGGTATAGGGCCGGCTTCTTCCTTGTCAGGTTCAGCAAAAAAGAAGATACAGAGATGCTTGTACTCATCGCCTATCAAAGGCTTTAGCACAGACTAATCTTTATGTCAAAGTGGTGCATGTTGGACTCCATGTTCTCCCACAATTCATTTGTGAATCCCATTCCTGTGTGTGTTCCGGCCTTCTCTCTCAGCCTATCTTGTGCCTTGCTGCCCACACCTAGAGCAGCCTCAGGCTGAGGCAGTGCCTGCTGGGAGACACTGGATCGTGTCCCATAACTCTACTCTGCCCTCCCACTCTTCTCAGCCAGGGTTTCCCACCTTTTCTCACACACACAATTTTCACATTATTTCTATATCAGATCATGTAGGTAACAGTGGTTTTTGTTTTATTTTATTGTAATCTAAAGTTTTTGAAATATTACTCAAGCTATTAAACTAATCCTTGTCTGCTGCCTTCGTTATTGTAATCAAACCAGTTGGATAGATGAAGAAACTGAGGTATAAAATTGAAATGTCCACTTCATGGGACTAAAACACCGCCTGTCTTTCCATTTAAGGCTTGTTTGTGAGCCCTTACTAGTATTTGAAAATCTGCTTCACAGTGTGTTTTCAGTGATTTTTCATTAGCTTTCTTTCTGACTCTGTGTATGAAGAAAGCTTGGGTGTTTATACCTTAAATTATTACAAAAATTTGATTTACTGGGTTTTCTTATGGTTTCAGTAGTATTTGAGAAGGTTATTTTCCTCATAATAAAACACACAGCCTTCATTACATATTGGCGCTTCTTGTACAATTAGCAAATTGCTCTTTTTGCTAAATACATCTCACAAGCCTCGCCATGGGGGGGCGGAATGGGACTTGGTTCCTTCTCTTTCATCATCTCATGGTTTCCTCTGTGACTGGATTCACCTGATTTGGGAGACTGAGGCACACCTCTGGGGTGTTAATGAGGGTATGAGGGGGCACACAGCATGAAGGTAGGTATGCCATCCCATGGGCTGTGACATCCAGTCTGAATAAAAGAGGGAAAGAGAAAACAGGCGTGGATTCTCTCCCTACCCCATGGCCCACAATGATATGAACTGAAGTGCTTCTCACATGACCCACAGGAGCAAAAACAAGTCCTTTCTCTTTTGTAAGCCATTTCCAAATCTTCCCACATCTGGCTTTGCTATGACTTATATTCTAGCAGAAGCCATTCTTCTTTAATATATTCTTAGATCTGTCAAGTCCAGGCTTGAATGGACTACTCCTCCATCAGTCTCTGTGTTCCAGTTTGTTTCTGAAGAGGTATTTAGTAGTACAACCCCCCGGTGTGGGTAACACCATCACTTGGGCAGGACATCCAGGCAGTAGGATCCTGCAATGAGGGAAAGGTGTTCACTTCATGGATGACCAGGAAGCAAAACTGGGGGATGCTGGATCTCAGCTGGCTTTCTCCTTCCTCTATTTGTTATTCTACCAGACCTGCAGCCTATGGAGAGGGTGCCACTCACAGTGTGGCTCTTCCCCTTTCCATTCTTTCTGTAAACGCACTCAAGACACTCCTTTACATGACTCAATAGCAATCTAAGTGATTCTGAATGCAGTCTAGTTGACAACTAGGCTTACTAGGGGAGGAGAGTTTCCTAGGGACCAACTCAGCTTCTCATAGGAAGGGGCAGTGTCAGGCTTCAGGGCTTGGTCACTCCTGCATGGTGCCCTTAGGACTCCAAACACCTTCTCTGTACTGACCTCTTGTCCAGAAGTAATCTCAACTCCCAAATCCCAGACATGGGATTGTGTCTGGAGACATCTGTAGTTCAGTGGAGAGATATCAGGGATGCTGCTGTTTACCCTGTGTGTGCACTCAGGACATCCCAAGATAATGCAGTATCTGACCCAAATGCACTTGATGTCTACTTCAGAAAGCCTGTGCAGAGAGGGTCCTAGCTTGTGCTTGAAGCCACCATGCATCTCCCCATGTACAGAATTGTCTTCAACCATCCCATGTTTCTGCCCAGAACAAGGGGAAAGAGCTCCGGGTTTTAAACCTGCCCTCCTCCTCCTGTGTCCCTGTCTCCACTTGTGTGAGTTGCTGCTCTCTCTTTTTCTGTCCTCAGAGAATCCCTAGTCATTTGTGAACTTGTGTCCCGGGGCTGGTCTTACAGCCTGCTGCTGTTGTCTTGTTTGTGACTTTTCCTTCCCCTAGATCATAAACATATTTCACTCTATTTCCTACAAATACATTCTTTAAAAAGATGGTCTCAGCTGGGCAGTGTTGGCGCAAACCCTTAATCCCTGTATTCAGGAGGCAGAGGCAGGTGGATCTATGAAATTGAGGTCAGCCTGGTCTATACAGTGAATTCTAAAACAGCCAGAGCTTCACAGAGACACCCTGTCTCAAAACATAGAGAGAGAGAGAGAGAGAGACAGAGAGACAGAGAGACAGAGAGACAGAGAGAGACAGAGACAGAGAGACAGAGAGACAGAGAGAGGGGTCCCCATGAAGCCCAAGCTGGCTTTCAACTCACTATGTATCCAAGGATCAACTTTAAGTTCTGATTCTCCAGTCTATAGATTTCAAGTGCTGAGGTTCCAGCATGTGCTCACAGAGCTGGTTTGACACCCTGATATGAAATACTGAGGGATCAACATAGAGCATTGTGCATTCTAAGTGAGTTTGTTACCAAGCAAGCTCCAGCCCCAGCCCTCTAAGGGCCTTTAGAGACTCACTCTGTAAAGTTGTAGCTCCATCTGTTGACAGTTTCTTCTTGTGAAATGTGTCAGAGGAGATGTTCCTGTTCCTGTGGACCGGCTGAAGGAAGGACATGTCCACAGTACCTGGCCTCTGTCCCCTTTCTGTTGTCCCCTTGATCATCTGCTGTCTTATGAACAAGGACACTTTCTCCTTAACCTCTGCAGTGGATCAGTGTGTCTCCTGCATTGACACTGTAGGTCATGGACCACACCCCCTCCCTCCATGTGATGCCACAGTTTCTCAGACTATTCTCAGCTCAGCTTCACCAAGCTCCCACACAGCTTCCCTTTTAGACATTCATCCAGGTACCCTGCTGCCAAAATGGACCAGTAACCAATCCTCCCAGTGTGGAAATGTCTAGAAGAAATCACAAAATGTTCCTGTAATGTTTGAAATCAGTATTTACCTTCTGTACTACAACCCGGATAAAGACAGACAGGCCCCAAGCAGAATCTAAGTAAAAGCAGTAAAGTTTAATTAGTTAAAAACAAATTTGGGGGTAGGGGTTAGGGTCAGCATCACTTCTAGGAGCCAAGAACTGAACATGTGGGAGAAGCACACCAGATGTTCCCTGTACATATCCCAAGGTGCCTTCAAGCTACTGAGCACAGGGTGCTCTGCCCAGTACCAGGTAAACTTCTAGCCAGTGTTGGTGTCTCAGAGATCCACAGGGCATGGAGTCCCCATCCAGTGCTGCTCCAGAGGCACCTCCAGGTCAGAGACACCTGAGGTGCATGCTACACCGGGAGCCCAGGAGAGGGGTTCGAAGGCAGGAAGGTTCTTTAGAAGGACCATCTGTGAGGTCAGCATCAGAGGCAAATGGGGGCAAGAAAGCCCAAAATGTACCCAGGAAGGGAGAAGACTCAGGACACAGACAGGCCAGGCTCCAGAAGCAGATCATCTCAAGTTCAGGGCTATGCCGGGCAGCATGGATTGACAAACTGGAAATCTGAGGAACAAGCAGAGGATTAGATGCAGAAAACTCTCAGTGAGGGCCCACAGGGCAGAGTCTGAATGGCTAGGAAGACCTAGAGAAGACCATGGCGAGACTACTTAGGGAATCCCTGCAGAACTGGGTGCTGAATTCAAAGGCTGTTCTCCAGCTAGTGCAGTTCAAGTCCTGCCCAAGGACCAACATCTTCTCAGACAGGTAGAGCTGCTACTAAGCTGGGGGAGATGTCCAATGTGTCCTCTTGTGTAGATACCACACAGCACTCCAGTGTGATCAAACTTGAGAGCCAAGGTCATTAGATTCTAGTCTGATCACTTCCACCACAGAGTCTATGGTCTTAGGACCTGCATTCCAACACCCTGAATATGTTTATTTAGCTTGAACTAGAACACTGGACAGGTGGATTTGTTTCCAATTCTGAGTGGTAACTCTGATTCAGTGAGGTCCTGAGCTTACTGTTGGGGTCAGCTCATAGAACTTATGTCCAAAGGAGAAGGGTAAAGGTTGGCCACATAAGAAAGCTCAGGGACAGACCAGCACTGCCTTCCTATAAAGAGGGAAAACCTGCTGGTGCCTGACTTACCGACCGAGAGTGGCATCCAGTGTTAGAGCCAGTTTCTCCATGGTGCCAGTCTGCAGGAGAGGGAGCAGCCATCAGGACCTTGGATGACACACATCTAGCCAGCTCTAGGACAATGACCCATTCAGACTTGAGGCAGCAGAAAGGGGTAAGGGGCAGAAGGGGATCTGGTCTGTGGATTCTGTAGTCAGAGGGAAGCATTACTTCCACACCTGAACCACTGGGATAGGTATCCACATGCATGCACAGGTGTATTCTCTCTCTCCCTTTCTGTCCCCCTCTGATGTACTAATAGCCTCCTCCTTACGTAGGGAGGTCAACAGCACAAATATCTTCAAGAACTCCCTGAAACTGACCAGAGTCACTAGGCCCCTCCCTATCAGAGGAAGCAGAGCCAAGCCCCAAAGACTCTCACACAAGAGTATTAACCCTGAGGAAGCAGAAACCAGCCAGGCTGTCTGGAAGGGTTTAGCACAACTGAGGCACCTGGAAAGGACACTCTGTACCTGCTGAGCTACCTGCAGGCTGAGCAGTGTGCTCCAGGGTCCTGGCTTTTGTGACCTGTCTGTCATCCATGCTGGGCTGGGCTTTGGTGATGCAGCTCTGTGAGTCATTTCTGCTCCTGTAAGTCATCCCTCACCCAGATTCCTATAAGTAACCCCAATAAAAATCCATTGATTCACCAAGATAGACTTTGGTGGTATCTGTACTTTGGTGTGTTGTGGGTTCTTTATCTGGGGTGAGTAGACTAGTGTGTTTCGTCTCCTCAGGAAAATTTTTGTCACACAACAGCCCTCCCAAATCCTCCACTAGAAATGAGCTTTGTTAGAGCAGTTGTGGATTTGAATGAAGAAGAGATAAGACCCTCCCTCCCTGAAGAGAGCTGGCCGTGCACCTCATCAGCTACAGCACTTGGGAGAGTGGCCCCTATGCCATACTTGGGCAACACAATGTAGCTGACATTGAAGGTGTAGGTGTGGGAGAGCTGACCCTGAGGACCTGAAAGCAGGAGACCTGTCCCTGATCCTTGCTCATTGCTGCAAGGGGTGAACTAGCCAGAGTGATGCAGGAGAGCTCAGCATGGTGGTGAGGACAAGGAGATGAGTGGGATGTCCAACCCTGCAACTACCCAGGCCCAGGACCAGGTTTATAGGTTGGCCCATTCCAACATCAACCTCATCTGTGATCTTCTGGAGCACGTCAAGGGGCCAGTCCTGCAGACACAAACATGCAGGATTTCCACAACACAAGGCAACAAAAGGAAAACCAAGAGAAGTCCTAGTGAGGGCCCAGCATCCATAGTGTAGTAGACACCAGAGGCCTTGAACTAGATCAATGACTCTCCTCAATGAACACTTGCAAGTAAAGATACAGAGATAAAAGTGTCTACTGGATGACTCACTGTGTCACACTGCAGCTTCCATGACGAGATTAAATTTTTTCCTTTTGTTTTTCTTAAATTTTATTTTGGGGGGAATGTTACAAGGGCAGGGGGTAGATACAAAGGGTTGGGTAAATGAATGGGATGGAGATGCATTATGTGATAGACACAAGAATAAATAAAAACAAGAGAGAGGAGAGGGAGGTAGGGGGAGAGAGAGAGAGAGAGAGAGAGAGAGAGAGAGAGAGAGAGAGAGAGAGAGAGAGAACCACTCTAGGAGAGAGACAATGTGAAAAGCATTTGCCATTTGACACCCCATTCAATGCAGCTTTTACTTTGAGGTACCAAACACTTACGTGGATATGTTCTCGTAGTTTCCAGAACTTTGAATCTGTCCCCTTGTATACTACCACAGAATGTTTCTGCCACATCGTGGGAAGACAGGTCATAGTATAGGAGAAGGGGGTCACTGATTCCTGGAGAGAACTTCCAAACTGCCACAAGTGGACAGTCATAGAGAATGCAATCTGAAGGAGTAGAGGGGAGAGGTGCATTAGGGACAGGTTCCAGCAGCCATGGCTGGTGCTGGCCTGGCTTTTTTTTTTTTTTTATGCAAAGGTCAGGATCAGAGGTATATGTTCCAATAGCCCTAACCACAGCCTTGTTCCCAACACCTAGGTCTTCCCCAGGACCCTGATGTCTGCTGCTCTGCTGCCCCATCTGACCCAGTACTCCCTCTAGCATCCCTGCTCATCCCCAGTGCATCTCCCACACTGCAGCCACAGTCTCCAGCCACACAGCACCTTTCCTGGTCCTGGGTTGCCCCCTGGGGCTCTGTCTCAGCCATTTCCAGAGTTTTCAAATTTCTCCTTTGAAAAATAAGGCAGACATTGGGGAGATGGCTCCATAGGTAAGTGTGCTTGCTGCACAGACATGAGGACCTAAGTGTGACTCTCCAACACCCATGTAAAAAGTCACAGTCATGCATGTGCCAGTGCTGTGGAAATCTGAGGCGGGAAGATCACCGGGGTTTCCTAGCTCCAGATTTGGTGAAAGATGCTGTCTCAGGGGGATAAGGTGGAGAGAGTTAGAGTAGCTCACCTGAACATTCAACACACACACTGCCCACGCACACACTACCCACACACGCAAGCAGCAGGGCCCGGGGCAGTGGCTTTACCAAAGAAATGCAATGTAGTGTTGATAGAGAGCTTCATGTGTCTTTAATAAACTCAAAACATAAACCTGAGCCAATATAGAAAGCTATAAAGTAAAAAGGTCACTGTAGCAGGTGTGGTCACTCAAGCTTTTAATCCCAGCATTCAAGAGGTAGAGGCAGGCAGATCTCTGAGTTCGAGACCAGCCTGGTCTACAGAGTGAGTTCCAGGTTAGCCAGGACTGTTGCCTAGAGAAACCCTGTCTTGAAAAAAAAAACAAAAAAAGTGAGTAAAAAGTTACTATACACCATAACCAAGTGCCAGGCATGACCACAAAGCAGAAAACATGTCACAGACTCCCTACCAATGTCCTCCTGTCTTCCTGAGAAATCTTTGCATTCTTATAAGCTGAAGACACATGCTCTCACCTGTGACACTGTGGCAGATCACTTCCTGATTGTTGCCCTAACTTTTTTGTGAGAGTTGCCCCTCTGTGTGTATTCAGTCTTTAAGTTGGGAGGAAAGGGGAAAGCCAAGAAGAGACAAGGGCCCACATTGACTATTCACCTGCTTTTGTA